>NW_026067949.1:11103686-11106531 GCF_014885135.2 Alexandromys fortis
AAAAAAAAAACCTGAGAGTGCTGGAATTCAGCTTGGTTTCACTTTTATA
Source organism: Alexandromys fortis (assembly GCF_014885135.2). Taxonomy (NCBI): domain Eukaryota; kingdom Metazoa; phylum Chordata; class Mammalia; order Rodentia; family Cricetidae; genus Alexandromys; species Alexandromys fortis. Next base: position 11,103,736 of record NW_026067949.1, read on the forward strand.
CCGCTCCAGGTTTCCCAGCCCATGGAATGGTGTGCTGGTCATTGTTAAAGGTTCCCCTCATGGTCTGTTCTAGACAATCTCTTACAGGCACCCCCAAAGGGTTAGGGTCTAGTGATTCTAGATCCTTTCAAGTTGACAACCAGGGCAGTGGTGCAACGCACCACTATTTGTCACACACAGTCTTGCAGAAATGATGAAAAATGGGAATTAGAGTATATAGTTATAGAAATTAAATAAGGTACAGATCATCTTAAAGTTCAGAGTTTCCCAATTGCTCAATCATATTTACATTTGCATAATTAAAAACTGGAGTGGAAAATGCTCCACGTTAGCACTCTTCATCACAACCTAATTAATATGGAGAAAGATGGGAATGGAGAAATAGACAGAATGCCAAAAGTGCTTATGTTGCCCCTTATGGAGTAGGTTCTGGGCCAAATTTTGGAATAAAAAGCATGACAGTGTCTGAAAGGCTTTGAAACTCATATGGAAGTTCATATTCAGTGCTAGCCAAGTACTCTATGTAAATATATATATTTATCTAATTCTCATAATAATACTGAGTTTAATTTCACAATTAGAAAAGTATAAGTAGTTGGTACTTCTCAGTAAATACTGCCTGAATCTAAGTGAATTATTGAGTCTATTTTCATCATTGAAACTGACGGAGCACTTTGAAGTTTAAGTTTCTTTTTAACCAAAATTCTAGATAAGTGGGAAGGCTGAAGACTTGCAAATTAATATTACACTGAAAGTTGATTTTTATAGAAATAATAAGTACAAAAGAGAGAAAAATAATTTTTAAAAACAAGGACATGTATTAGAAAGATTTCTCGTACTGCAGTGACATTCTGATCCCTACTCTTATCAAGTAATTGCTATAAGTACCTCTGTCTTATTGAGGAACACTAAGTGTATAAAATATTTAGAAACTTTCATCATTGACTTCTGAGGTCTTATTTAAATTATAAGGTACTTCTCAGCCTTATCATTCTTATTTCTTGTGTCCTTTCCACCAAATTTTCAGCAACACTCTAACTTGCTCATTGCCAAGGTTTATAATACTGTCATTAATTTCATAAACTACAATTATGCCATCTGGCCTTGTCTGAACTATTCCCCCAAAAGCTGAAAATTCATTGTGTTTAGCTCCAAACAAGGTAGTCTAAACATTACTATAATAAACTCTCCCTCTTAAAAGAGATTATTTTCCTAATCGAAATCATCTTTCCTCAACTGCTCATGATCTGGCCATGCTTTTGTAGCACAAGTACAAATGCATTTGATCCATTCATGGTTAACCATTTTTAAAATGTATTAAACTGTTGCTACCTGAACAATTTCATGGAATAATACTCTTTTTAGGATATCAGAGCGGTAGGACAGTGAGAAGCTTCTTTTATCCACTAACATTGTATTTTCTCAATTTTTAGATTTAGTTGTGAAAAAGATGTAATCTAATTCTTGAACAAAATTATTAGGACTGTCTTGATCCCTTTTCTAATGTTGTGACAAAGCACCATGACCAAAGTAACTTATAAAAGAAAGAGTTTATGCATGCTTATAATCTCAGAGAGTGATTTCATGACTTTCATGGTGGGGAGCCAGGGCAGTACGCAGGCCGACATGGTGCTGGAGCTGGAGCCAAGAGATTGCATCCTTATCTGCAAATAGGAGGCAAAGAGAGAGAGCATTAACTAAGAATTTCAAGGGCTTTTGGAACCTCGAAGCCTACTCCAAGGAACGTACCTCTTTCAACAAGGCCATACCTCATAATCCTTTCCAAACAGGTTCACCAAATGGAGAATAAATATAAAATATATGAGTCTATGATGGTCATTCTAATTCAAGCCACTCAGAATGAGTATACATACATTGTTCGTTCACCTTAAGTATTTTCTTTTGATGCAAAACATTTCTCTTTTTAAATGTTTAAGTCCTTTGGTTTCTAATAAATTATTTGCTTTAAATATGTGAGACTTGAAGCATCTCCAACAGAGTTCATGCATTTTATCACTTCTTCCTGGACAGTCTTCTCTGTGAATGTCCTTTCCTTCTCTTGCATACTGATGTTTCTCTGCACTGGACATTCTGCTCAATTCTGATGCCAAGATTTACTTTATGTGCTACCTCCTTGGCTGGGAAAGCTGCTGGCTGGCAGCTGTGGTCTTCCTTCTATCTATCCTTGAGTCCATGTTGAAGCAGTTTTTTAATGGTGGAACAGGATATAGTATACCATGCAGGATAATTCCAACAAGAGCAGAGTGCCATAAAATGTCTATATTATTGTGTCAAAAATCCTCTAGTTAATCACAATAGAGTTGGTAGATAGTCTGCATGGATAAATACTTCTTATCTTCCAATTTCCTTCTGATCTTTTAATGGGATGCTTTATATTTCCTAGACCTGGGTTTGCTAGAAATAAATCATGTCTTGTTCTTCTCTTTTCTAGGCACCTGACCTTTCTTGAAAGCTTTTATGAGCTTCCCTTTATCTCTATGTTCTAAACTTACATAATGATTTCTTGCATCACCCCTTTCTCTCTTTGTTTATATTAATTATTTGTAAGAGTTTAATAGTGGAACAGCTATGGCAATTTTAACAAATTAAAGTTGTGAGAACATTCTGTTTTTGTTCTCCAGTTGACTCTTTCTTCCAGTGTAGTGGCTCTTGCTCTTTCTAAAACAATAATCATTCTAAGTACCTGAAGAAACTGATTTCATAACATTGCTGGTAGAGTGGAAGATGGTAAAACCATATAGAGGGCTTGTCAGATTTTTGCATTTGTCACTTCTG
>NW_026067949.1:11106765-11111423 GCF_014885135.2 Alexandromys fortis
CCCTATATGCCTGTATTTCTGACAATTATTATTCTCTGTGCTTTTAATTTTCCATTTGATTGGTATTTTATACAGTACCCCATTTTCTAGTACAAATTGTGCATACTTATATATATATGTGTGTGTGTGTATGTATATATATAGCCAATTTGAACATATGAAAGAAGGTAACTTTATTTAGTTTTTAAAACAATAAGAATGTTAACAAAATTATCAAAGATTAAAAATTTTAGAGCTGATTTTGTAATAATTGAAAGAAAATAAGAAAAATGACTAAATGTTGACAAGAAGGACAAATTTTAGGATGGTTTAGTTGTCATATTTCTGTGGATCAAAAGTAGTCCTGAGAGAGGACTGATGGTTTAACTGAGTAACAGAGTCCACACTTAGCATATACAAGTCTGGGTTCAGTCTCTAGCACATAAAGAAAAACAGAGTAGAGTTGAAAATTTAGAGCGTCATATCCTCATAACTTCGGGGGGTATGAGAAAGCAGCCAAACAATTACTAGGAGATGCTAAGAAGATGGAAAGCTCCCACCAGAGCTCTGTCACAGGGAATTGTCATGGTTTAATCCATTATTCAACTTTAGGAAAATCGCCATTCACATGATTTGTTTTTATGTGGTCTAACTCAGAGTTCACTCAATGTGTAGACTTCTCTCATGAGCCTTGTCATTCCAGTACCTGTTTAATCTTTGTCATTGCTGGTTTCAGGGTGAATATACCAACTGAAACAGTAGTTAGCATTATTAGGAAACTTAAGGTATAAGAATAAGATGCCTTTATTGGTGCCTTTAGAAGCACTGGACATCTAGAAAGTAAGATGCATTTAAGAGTTATATACTGAAGAAAGTCTCAATCTCTCACCTTTAGTTAACTATGGACTTTATATCAGGCAAAAGTAAAATCTACAGTAGAATTATAAAGTCAAGGATATTGAATGTGTAACCCAAACACATAGATTTGTGGAAAAGCTAGGAAACTTAATAAGGAAGCAGACAGAAATTGGGAACAACCTAGATGTTCCTCAACAGAATAATGGCTAAAGATAATGTAGTACATTTACACAATGGAGTATTACTCAGAAAGAGGAGGAGGAGGAGTAAGAAGTTTGTTTATGATCAGAGTTAAATGGATGGAACTAGAAGAAAACCATCCTGAGTGAGGAATTCAGATCTAAAAAGACAAATATAAGCAGTGCCTTGTCCAGTCATTATTAGAGAAGCTTCCTGCTGCAGCAGGTGAGAACCAATACAGAGCGCTCACACCAGACATTATACAGAGAGTAAGAGACCCTGCAACACAGCTTTAAATGGGATGTCTTCATCAAATCTCTCACCACAGGGCACAGTGAACCCCACAGAAGAGGATGTCAAAGAGTGTAAGAGCCAGAAAGGATGACTAGCACCAAGAAAACAAAATCTTCTAAATCAACGTGATTGACACACATATGCAGCATCTTTGGAGGTTTCTTGTTTCACAATGTTGTTTTATGGCTTTTCTTTTTTCTATTTTTAATTTTTAATTTTATTTTAATCATATATATTTTTCTTTTTTAGTTTTACCCTACAGGTATGTTGTGCATATATTATGGCTTCCAGTTTAGTGTTGTTATGGTACTCAGAGTACGTAATCTAGTGAGTCTCTGTTTCTTACATCTGCTCTTGGGCTCCTTTCCTTCTCTTTGCCTTCTCCAATACTAAAGTGTTAATTTTTGTTTTATCTTATTTTGTAATATTTCATTTTATTTTATTATTATCCCTTAGAGACTTTTTTTGTTTTCTGAGAGAGAAAAGGAATGGATCCATGTTGTAGGGGAGTGGAAAGGAGCTGGGATGAGTAGAAAGAGGGGAGATTAGAATATATATAAAAGAGAAAATATGTTTTCAATACAGGGAAAAAGAAAGAAATCCTCTGTCTATTCATTACCCACGAAACATTAGAAATCTTAAACATTAATTCCCATTTTGCCATATAATTATTGAAAATAATCTGCTTTCAACAAGGAATTATGAAACACATGAAGAAATAGAGTGTTGTGATTCTTTTTTTTGAAAACTGATTTTTATTTTGTTTGTTCATTTTATACACAAATATTACATTGACATCGTTTCTCCTTCTCCAATTACCCCCTTACTCCAGTGATTCCTTGCTCTTCTTTATATCCACAACCTCTTTTTAAAATATCACTGTTACATATACACAAGCTATTGAGTCCATTTACTGTTGTTTGTATGTACATGTGTTTAAGGACCACTTGGAATTGTGTAACCTATCATGGATCCTTCCTGGAGTACATGGATTCTCCTTTTGGCAGCCATTGAAAGGCCTCTATTTTATCTTTTCTATTTATTTATTTATTAAAGATTTCTGTCTCTTCTCCACCGCCGCCTCCCCTTTCCCCCCCCCAATCAAGTCCCCCTCCCTCGTCAGCCCAAAGAGCAATCAGGGTTCCCTGCCCTGTGGGAAGTCCAAGGACCACCCACCTCCATCTAGGTCTAGTAAGGTGAGCATCCACGAAACTGCCTAGGCTCCCACGAAACCAATAGGTACAGTAGGATCAAAAACCCATTGCCATTGTTCTTGAGGTCTCAGTAGTCCTCATTGTCCACTATGTTCAGCGAGACCGGTTTTAACCCAGGCTTTTTCAGACCCAGGCCAGCTGGCCTTGGTGAGTTCCCGATAGAACATCCCCATTGTCTCAGTGTGTGGGTGCACCCCTCGCGGTCCTGAGTTCCTTGCTCGTGCTCTCTCTCCTTCTGCTCCTGATTTGGACCTTGAGATTTCAGTCCGGTGCTCCAATGTGGGTCTCTGTCTCTGTCTCCTTTCATCGCCTGATGAAGGTTAATATTCAGGAGGATGCCTATATGTTTTTCTTTGGGTTCTCCTTCTTATTTAGCTTCTCTAAGAACCCCAATTATAGGCTCAATGTCCTTTATTTATGGCTAGAAACCAAATATGAGTAAGTACATCCCATGAGTGTTGTGATTCTTGCATAGGAATAAAAGCAATCAATAGCAGCTAGCTTCAAGAAAAAACAGAATTAAGAATTAACAGACAGAAGCTTACATTAACTATGATAAATATACCCAAATGAATTATGGAAATCCTATCTAAAAATATAAGTGTGAGAATGATGTTTCAGTGAATAGATTATAAAGATACAGAAACTATAAAAGCAGCCAAATAGATGCCATTGAACTTAAAAAGAACAGTAAATTCACAGAGAATTTAAAATTGGAATTGAGTGACCAGAACCAAGAATTAATGTGCCTGAAGACAGGTGTAATGAATGTATTTAGTCTAAGAAACTGAAATTAAAAAAGAATTAATAGAAATAATCCTGAAAATTAGAAATGAATGGTCAAATATAGCAGAAGTGACTTTAGGGAAAATGAAGATACTGATATTATAGCAATGGGATAGTTTAATAAATGTTTGTATAAATCTGTTGTAGTTGTTTTATTTAATTGTAACATTGATAGAGTACAGAGTCACCTACACAAAAGTCTCTGAAATGCCCAAGAGAGATTCCCTTGCTCACCTTGGTTGATGTTGGAAGAACTGACCATTGTGAGTGGCATCATTCTTTGGATATGGACTCTTGGCCTATATAAGATAACACGGGCTTAGTGTTGTCAGGGGCTGCTAGTTCATTTCCAGACTGCCCTGACTTGATATAACCACTATATTAATTGCAATACTGCTTAGTCAATTGCTTAAGCTTATTGCTAGATAGTTCGTATATCCTAAACTAAACCACCTCCATTAATCTGTGCATCGCCATGAGGTTGTGGTCTACCAACAAAGTTTCAGGGGGCTCTGGTGGAGTTGTTTGTCTCCTGCGGGCAGGTACATGGCTTCTCTTTGACTCTGCCTACTCTCTCTATAGATCTCTTTCTGCCTGGCTTTGCCCTGTTAAGCCATTGGCTGAAATCAGCTTCTTTATTATCCAATGGCAATAAAACATATTTACAGCATACATTGCCTCACATATCAGCTCCCTTTTTTGGTCTAAATAAAAAGAAATATTTTAACTTTAACATAGCTCCAATGTGGGTCTCTGTCTCTGTCTCCTTTCATCACCTGATGAAACAGATGATGGACAGATGAAGGCGTAAGTCACAAACAATGCCATACCAGTTTGGAATTATGATTAATAGGGTGGTATTTATTTAAAGAGGAAAAAACTTACAGATCACCATCCCAGACAACAGCCCTCTGCGCAACCAGGAATGGAGTCTAGTCGCTGGCAGAGCAGGAAGTGAAGAGAGAGAGCAGAGGGAAGTAGCCGCTTTTTTAAAGGGAGAGAGACCATGCCCCAATGGGTTGGTATCTCAGCAGCTATTGGTCGGAGGAGCGGAAGGACCTCCCACGACACCTCCCCCTAAGAGAGTTCTAAACCTACTACGAAATTATATACAATAAGTACAAATATCCTATTCTAACTAGCTTAGGTCTTGTATAATAAATAACTTGGCCAAGTCATGAGAGAAAAGTAACTACATTTATATAGTCTTCAACCCCATCGAAGATCTCAGAAGGGAAATAATGTTACCTGGGTAATTAGGAAGTTCAGTAAAAAAACTTCCAAAACATGCAACAAATCACAGAGACAACTAGCTACCTGGGCAATCACCCAAAGTCATGTTTGCAG
>NW_026067949.1:11113854-11115266 GCF_014885135.2 Alexandromys fortis
GGACTGAGCCAGAGTCCAACTTCAAAACCAGCTCTATAAATTTAGAAATATGGTTTAATATATTTTACTTACACAACCCATTCAGTTTTCTTGATATTTCCTATTGGGCAGGTATTTTTCCATCTGTCAATATCCAAACATCTAGGGTCCCTTGAATTTTTCAAAGATGAGAGTTTTCCTGTGGAGATAAGAACAGAACCCTGCCCCCATACTATATGTTTTTCTTACCACCTGTATGAATATCATCATTGTGGATGAGTTGTCATTTCTCCTTTCCAAGAGGTTTCTCATCATCAAATCGAAACTTTATTAATTTTGATGGTATCCACAATTTTTCTTCTCCTGTGGAAACAAGAGCAAAACCCCTTCCCCAACGTAGCACATCTCTTCGCTTCCATTGAAAGGTCAGCACATCTTTGAAATAAATCGGTTGATTTAGTTCAGCAGACTTTTCCATTATCCAACGTCTTTCTGCTGCTGTCGTTCCTTTCTCATTAGCATTAAGAAAATTCAAGGTTAATAAATCATTATGTAATCTATTTCTGGGGGTATTTTCGGTCCCTTTCTGTTTGTCAGCATATCCTTTATAGTACGATTTGATCTTTCTATAACTGCCTGACCTGTAGGATTATTTGGTATACCTGTAATGTGTTTTATATTATAATAATAAAAAAAGTAATTCATTTTCTTAGATAAATATGCTAGGCCATTATTTGACTTTATTTGTGCAGGTATACCCATGATGGCTATAACTTCCAATAAGTGTGTGATTACTGAATCAGCCTTTTCTGAGCTCAGGGCAGTAGTAGCCCATTGAAAACCTGAATACGTGTCTATGGTGTGGTGTAGATATTTTAATTTACCAAATTCCATAAAGTGGAACACATCCATCTGCCAGATTTCATTTCTCTTAGTACCCTTTGGGTTACTCCCTACAGGCAACGGTGTTTGATTATAGAAAGAACAAGTAGGACATCTCTTTATAATGTCCTTAGCTTGTTGCCAAGTAATGGAAAATTCTTTCTTTAGGACTTTACTATTGACATGATGCTTCTTATGAAATTCTGAGGCCTGCAACACACTTCCAATCAATAATTAATCTCAGCGTTGCCTTGGGCTAGAGGACCAGGCAGACCTTTATGGGACCAGATGTGTGTTATGTACATCAGACAAAGCCTGTTTCTGATTATGTCTTGTACCTGAATAAACAATGAAGTCAACTCTGTGTCATCTGGTATAAATTCAGCGGTTTTGATATGCAAGATAACTCTATCTGCATATTGTGAATCTGTAACTATATTAAGAGGTTCTTTAAAATCTCTTAGCACCATAAGAATGGCATAAAATTCTGCCTTCATCAGGAGGATGCCTATATGTTTTTCTTTGGGGTCATCTTCTTATTTAGCTTCTCT
>NW_026067949.1:11121649-11122835 GCF_014885135.2 Alexandromys fortis
CATAGCAAGATTACACATAACAAATCATGTATCAAGCAAGAATTATAGTTATAGTATTTATATCTACTTTATGTTTTATTATAACTATGGAAAATAGTAAGTATAATTATCTACTCTTCAACTCTAAAAAAGACTACAGAAGATTATAATATCACCTAAGTAATCAGGAAGTACATAGTAAGCAACTTCCAAAATTCTAGAATTGACAGAGACATCTCGCTGCATGGACAGTTACAAAAAGTTCTTCTGTATCATTGGGGCACCCATCTTCAGCCTACAGGCCCATAATATCCAGCAAACTTTTCTATGAAGCAGGAAATTTCAAAGACAGGTTCACAAATATTGACAGTTTGTCAGTCACTTTCTTCTGTGTCTTGCAGAATGTCTGGCAGATTCTTTCATAAAGCAGGAACCCAAAAGGACTGACTCACCTTCTTTAGGCAAGGTCAACAGTCATTTATCTGAGGGTCCTACAAGTCCAGTCAAGCAGTTAAGGAAAGAGCAGGTTTTTTTTTTTGTCCAAATGACTAGCAAACTCTATAAGAAACTTCTTTGATGCCCATATTCCTCTTGAAGTAATTGGTGCTGCCAGGAGAAGTGTCTCATTGGCATAAAAATCTAAGTTCTTAAAACATTTAAAATGCCATATTCTGTAGTTTTTGAAAGATATGAAGATTATTTATCTTCTGAAATACATCTCTGTACTTCTAAAAACCTAACTAACATGACTACAGCTTGACTATTATAGATGACACTCTATTAACCTATATTGCTTAATAATACATTATATTTTTAAATGAGCTACATAATCATAATACCTTAATAAAGAGCAAAAATACCCACACAATAAAATTGTCCTTAAATTTATACCAATAAACCAAGACCCACACCAATCAAAGTATCCATTTCTATAGTATATTCCTCTTTAAATGTAAGCAAACATTTATAAACAATATTTCGGAAGTTGGAAGTAGTCCTTTCCAAACTGCTTTCTGATTTTTGTTGGGCCACATAATTGCTGGGGGTGTTCGTGGTGACCTTTCAGGTGTGGTCTTGGTCCATCAAGCCACATTAGTCTAGAAGGAATCCACAAGTTCTTACCTTCTATGAAAACAAGAGTAGAACCTCTTTTCCAAAGCAACATATCTTTAGACCCAAATTTTGAAGTCAAGATACCTTTAAGATA
>NW_026067949.1:11123199-11210266 GCF_014885135.2 Alexandromys fortis
ATTATTTTCTTTGTTTCTATTTTTATTGATTTCAGCCCTCAATTTGATTATTTCTTGTCATTTACTCCTCCTGGATGAATCTGTTCCATTTTGTTCTAGAGTTTTCAGGTACGCTGTTAAATTGCTAGTGTGAGATTTCTTGATTTCTTGACTTTCTTTATGGAGGCACTTAGTGCTATAAACTTTCCTCTTAGCAGTGCTTTCATAGTGTCCCATAGGTTTGGGTATATAGTTGCATTCATTTTCATTGAATTCTAGGAAGTCTTTAATTTATTTCTTTATTTCTTGCTTGACTCAGGGGTGATTCAATTGAGTATTGTTCAATTTCCATGAGTTTGTAGGCATTCTGCAATTAGTGTTGTTGAATTCTAACTTTAAGCCATGGAGATCTGATAAGATACATGGGTTATTCCATTTTTTTTATCTGTTGAGGTTTGCTTTGTTACTGAGTATGTGTTCCGTTTTACAGAAGATTTCATGAGGTGTTGAGAAGAAAGTATATTCTTTTATGTTCAGGTGAAATGTTCTATAGATGTCTATTAAGTTCATTTGAGTCATGACACCTGTTAGGTCTCTTATTTCTCTTTTAAGTTTCTGTCTGGCAGACCTGCCCACTGGTGAAAGTGGAGTGTTGAAATTTCCAGCTATTTGTGTGTGGGGTTTGATGTGCAATTTCAGCTTTAGTAATGTCTCTTTTACCTATAGGGATGCTCTTGTATTTGGGGCATAGATGTTCATAAATGAGATTTAATCTTGACGGATTTTTCCTGTGATGAGTATGAAGTATTCTTCTCCATCTCTTCTGATTGGTTTTAGTATGAAGTCTATTTCATTAGATATTAGGATAGCTACAGCCACTTATTTCTTAGGTCCATTTGATTAAACAAATCTTTTCCCATCCCTTTAGTCTGAGGTAATGTCTGTTTTTGAAGTTGAAGTTTGTTTCTTGTATGCATCAGAAGATCCTGTTTTGTATCCATTCTGTTAGCCTGTGTCTTTTTATCAATGAATAAAGTCCATTGATATTAAGTGATATTAATGAGCAGTGAATTTTAACTTCTGTTATCTTTCAATGGTAGTATTGGTGTGTTTCCCTTATTTGGGGTTTTCAATATGAAGTTATCTATTGCTTGTATTTTTGTGGGTGCAGCTAACTTCCTTGTTTTGTAATTTTCCTTCTAGTACTTTCTATAATCCTGGATTTGTGGATAATTATTGTTTTGTCATGAACTATCTTGCTTTCTCCATCTTTGGGGATTGGAAGCATTGCTGGGTTTAGTACTCTGGGGTTCCATCTGTGTTTCTTAGTGTCTGCAGCACATTTGTTTAGGAACTTCTGACTTTTAGAGTTCCCACTGAGAATTTGGGTGTAATTCTAATAGATCTGCCTTTATATGTTACTTTGACTTTTTCTGTTGCAGATCTTAAAAGTCGTTCTTTATTCTGTATAATTAGTATTTTGATCATTATATGATGAGGGGAACTTTTTTTTTTTGGTCCAGTCTATTTGGTGTTCTTTAAGCTTCTTCTACCTTCATAGGCATATACTTCTTTAGGTTGGGAAATTTTTCTTCTATGATTTTCTTGAATGTATTTTCTGTGGCTTTGAGCTGAAGCTCTTCTCCTTCTTCTATCTCTGTTATTCTTAGATTTGGTCTTTGCATGGTATCCCATACTTCCTGGATGTTTTGTTTTTAAAAATTTGTTGGATTTAACACAAAGTTTCTTTGACTGAAAAATCTTTTTCCTTTATCATATCTTAAACTCTTGAGAATCTCTCTTCCATCTCTTGTAATCTGTTGGTTATGCTACATCTGTAGTTCCTGTTCATTTACTTAGAGTTTTTACTTCCAGAATTCCCTTGGTATGTGTTTTCTTTATTGCCTCTATTTCAGTTTTCAAGTCTTGAACTGTCTGAACTATTTGCTTCACCTGTTTGATATTTTTTCTTGGTTTTCTTGGCTTTCTAGAAAGGATTTTTTTATTTCTTCCAATTTTTTGTTTGTCATTTTCTCCACTACTTTTAGGGAATTTAAAATTTTCCTCTTTAAGGTTATCTTTCATCTTCAAAAAGTTATATTTAAAGTCATTTTCTTCTGCTTCTTCTGAGTTAGGTTGTAAGACCACTGGATTCTGGAGTTGCCATATTGTGCTTTAGGCTGTTGAATGTATTCTCAAATTGGTGCCTAACCACCTCTTCCTCTAATTGTTGCAGGCACAGTCTTTGCCACATGGTCCAATCATTGCACTTGCTGTCTGTGTCTCAGGGAGCCACTGTTGTTCTACTCTGAGTACGCACCATCTGTGTCTGAGGGAGTTGCTGAGGTTTCCAAGGATGGGTAGGTTTGGAAGCAGAGTGGGACACATAGATTAAAGGACCTTATGGGGGAGTGTTGTGGGAGTCTGCTTGCAGGAAGCTTGACCTCTGGCTGGCTAATGCAGCTGAGGCTGGTGAGAGAAGGTCCTAGGGTTCCTTCTACCCTAGGAACTAGAGACTGGGCTGTCTTGTTAAGAGTGTGGCCACTCACCTCTTGGTTCGCTCTGTGCAGTCACAGTCTGTGTCTTGGAGAGCCACTGAGGTCTCTGTCAATGTAAACCACCATATAAATAAACTGAAAAAAGTATGATCATCTCATTAGATGCTGAAAAAGCATTTAACAAAATTGAACACCCTTCAGGACAAAGATCTTGGAAAGATCAGAGATACAAGGAACATATCTAAATATAATAAAAAGCAATATAAAGAAAGCTTACAGCCAACATCACATTAAAAGGAGAGAAAAATCAAAGAGATTCAATGAAAATTAGGAATAAGAGAAGACTGTGCACACTTTTCATATTTATTCAACACAATACTTGAAGTTCTAGCAGAGCAATAAAATAACAAAAGTAGATCAAGGGGATACAAATTGAAAAGGAAGAAGTCAAACTTTTATTGTTTGCTGATGATATTACAGTATACATAAGTGACCCCAAAAATTCTACCTAGGAACTCTTACAGCTGATAAACACCTTCAGTAATGTAACAGATTACAAAATCAACTAAAAAAATCAGTAGCCCTCCTACATATAAATTATAAAAGGACTGAGAAAGAAACCAGAGAAACATCCCATTTATAATAGCTACAAATAACATAAAATATCTTCGGGTAACACAAACTAAAAAGGTAAAAGATCTGTATGACAAGAACGTTAAGTCTTTGAAGAAAGAAATTGAAGAAGATAGCAGAAAATTGAATGATCTCCCATGATTTTGGATAAGTAGGATGAACATAATATTAACCAAAAGCAATCTACAGGTTCAATGCAATCCCCATCAAAATCCCAACACAATTCTTCACAGACCTTGAAAGAACAAGACTCAACTTCATATGGAATCCAGAAAAGCCCAAGATAGTCAAAACAATCCTGTACAATAAGGAACTTCCGGAGGCATCACTATCCCTGACATCAAGCTCTGTTATAGAGCTACAGTAATGAAAATGGCTTGGCATTGGAATAAAAGCAGAGAATTGGACCTATAGAATCAAATCAAAGAAACTGATATTAATCCACACACCTATGAGTTTTGACTAATTTTTACCAAAGAAGCTAAAATTATATAATGTAAAAAGGAAAGCATTTTCAAAAAATGGTGCTGGCATAACTGAATGTCAACATGTAGACGAATGCATTTAGATCCGTATCTATCCCCATGCATAAAACTCAAGTCCAAATGAACGAAAGATCTCAATATTAATCCAGCCGCACTGAACCTCAGAAAAGGGAAAGTGGGAAGTAGACTTCAATGCATGAACACAGGAGATCACTTCTTAAATATAACCCCAGTAGCACCCACACACTGAGAGCAATAATAAATAAAAGGGATCTCCTGAAACTGGAAGCTTCATTAAGGCAAAGGAAATAGTCAGTAAGACAAAACAGCAGCCAACTGAATGGGAAATGAACTACCCCATGTACAAAACTCAAGTCCAAATGGATTAAAGACCTCCATGTAAATCCAACTACACTAAATATGATAGAAGGGAAAGTGGGAAGCAGTCTTCAGTACATAGGCACAGAAGACCACTTCCAAAGTATGACCCCAGTAGCACAGACACTGAGAGTAACAATAAATAAATGGGACTGCCTGAAACTGAGAAACTTCTGTAAAGCAAAGGACACAGTCAATCAGACAAAAAGGCAGCCTACTGAATGGGAAAAGATCTTTATCAACCCACATCAGGCAGAGGACTGATCTCCAAAATATATAAAGAACTCAAGAAACTAGACATCAAGATACCAAATAATCCAATTAAAAAACTGGAGCGCAGATCTAAAAAGAGAATTCTCAACAGAAGTATTTCAAATGGCATAAGAACACTTAAGAAATTGTTCAACATTTTTAGCCATCATGAAAATCCAAATTAAAATAACTTTGAGATACCATTTTATACCAGCTAGAATGACTGAGATCAAAAATACTGATGATACCTTATGCTGGAGAGGATACAGAGTAAGGTGAACTCTCCTCCATTCTTAGTGTAAGTACAAATTTGTATAGCCACTTTGAGAAAGGTTGTATCTTAATAAAATGAATTTAAAAGAAAATTTTGACTCCTTTTAATAGATTTTTAAATGTATATTTTTATTTGTCTTTTTAAAGTTTTGGATATTTTTCCTTTGTACATAGTTATTATGGACACCAGTTATATATAATTTATGTGTCTTTCATTTGTTTAACTAAAGTAAACACAATGTACTTGTAAAAGACATTAGACAAATTTGATGTTTAATGTTCTTATGCATCTGTTTTAATGAAGATGCTTGAATTTCAATCAGTGCCCTTAGTTTCATAATACATTTGGATATTTTTATTGTATACTATTCATTGTCTTTTTAAAAATTACTGGGATGGGTAAAGATATTCACCAACCACACATTGGACAAAGGACTGATATCCAAAATATACAAAGATCTCAGAAAATTGGTCATCAAAAGAACAAATAAATCAACAAAATGGGGTACAGACCTAAACAGAGAACTCTCAACAGAGGAATCTAAAATGGCTGAAAGACACTGAAGGAAATTCTCAACATCCTTAGCCATCAGAGAAATGCAAACCTAAACAACTCTGAGATTCCATCTTATACCTGTAAGAATGGTCAATATCAAAAACACTGATGACAACTTATGGTGAAAGGGATGTGGGGTAAAGGAAATACTCCTCCATTGCTGGTGGGTGTGCAAACTGGTACAGCCACTTTGGATATCAGTATGGTGATTTCTCAGAAAATTAGGAAACAACCTACCTCAAGATCCTGCAATACCACTTTTGGGTATACACCCAAAGAATGCTCAATCATGCCACAAGGACATGTGTTCAGCTATATTCATAGCAGCATTATTTGTCTTAGCCCGAACCTGGAAACAACCTAAACGTCCCTCGAATGAAGAATGGGTTAAAAAAAAATGTGGTACATTTGCACAATGAAGTACTACACAGCAGAAAAAAATAACATCTTGAAATGTGCAGGCAAATGGATGGATCTAGAAAACATCATATTGAGTGAGGTAACCCAGACCCAGAAAGACAAATATCATATGTACTCAATCATAAGTGGTTTTTAGACATAAAGCAGAGTAAAACAAGCCTACAATTCACAATCTGAGAACCTAAACAGAGGATTCTAAGAGAGACATACATGGATCTAATCTACACAGAAAGTAGAGAAAGACAAGATCCCCTGAATAAATTGGGAGCACGGGGAGCATGGGAGAGAGGAGAAGAGAAGGGGAGAGGAAGGGAGAGGAGCAGAGAAAAATATATAGCTCAATCAAAACAATTTTTAAAAATAAGGTAAAAAAAAATCCTGAGGCTTGTATTTTCTGTGAAAGAGGAAGACATTGTTTTCTAGCCAACTCTATTCATCTATGGTAACCCCAAATCTAAGGTTTCAGTTTAATTGAAATCTCTACACTATGTGAATCAGGTCAACAAACCTAAGCAATTGAAATTCTAGGGCCACAATTCCACAGAAAACAATTGATGCTGTTTTTAAATTCTCTTTTCTTCCTCTTATCACTTCAGCACCAAGCCGATTTACTTCAGATCCCCAGGGACAAAGTGACACCCTGTTCACCATTTATCTTCCCTAGGCAATGTGGAAATGTCTCCTGTTCCATGTGTGATGGAATCTGCTCGCTAAAATCCAAGCTTCTGGTTTGCTAGTGGCAGCAAATATACTCGGATCAAAACCTACTTCTACCTTTTCAAGGTATCACTAAGTCCTGTCCTTTCATATTTCCATACACTTCTCACTTCATAGTTCTTTAGTATCCTTCTATATATTTAATACACAAAATTAAAGTCAAATGTTTTTACAGAAATTTTTGTCAAATCTTGAAAAGCGTTATTGCCAACAATGTGGACCCCTCAAACTCTATAGTTTTGTTTGCAGCAGTGTTGTTTTCTTTTGTGTTAATTTCCTTAAAATTCAGTTACCTTACCAGCATGATTTGATGGGACTTGGAGATAGAAGTTTTATTATTTTATCTTATTTTCATTTGAAAATGAAGCTTTTCTCTAGATTTCAAAATAGCTTCTCTATTGTCTATTTTAATTTTTAAAAATATCCCATATGTTGTATTTTCATCTGCATAATAGGAAACTGCCTTTTTTTATTATTACATGTGTTCCATTTCCTTTTTTCTGTATTCCACACCGGGAATATTTTCTATAAACATTAAACATTATGTTGTTCTGTTCTGTGCAGTTTCCTCGTGCCCACTTGTCATGTTCCTGACAGACTTCCAGTTTAAGTTGTGTGTTATTTGTATTCCTTAACTGAGTTGTCTTCCTATTGCTTTAATTGTTCTCTTCTATTTCCTTCTTGAATTTGTTGTGTTTTGTTTATTTTATAATATCTTATTTAAGGTAAATGTCTTTTGTTTAGTATCCTGCTTGTTTTTCTTTAGTTAAATACATGAGTCTTAATGCCATTTGAATCTATGGCTAATTAATTATCTAAACCCCTCTAGTGTTGTCTTAGTTCTTTTATCACATGAAAATATTTTTTTATTTAATTATGTTCTTAAAAAAAAACTAAATGTAGGTTACTGATACCAGGCTACTGAATAGAAATATTTCTTAAGGGACTTGTGGATTTCTGTAGATTCATGCTTCCTATGTAAAACGTTGAGGGTACTGTGAGACCAGGATTTGGCAGTAGGAGCTCGTATGTTTTAAGTTGAAGGACAAAGTAAAGGCTTTTCCTTTTCTCTATGTAATTACATGATGTACTTCCCCATGTAGTATCTCAAAGGTTATGTTTTCAGTATCCTGCTGTACACCAGACTCACTAAGATATCATAGACTGCAATATTACATGAAAAGGCATTTTACAAAATGTCTTATACATGTGTAAGGGTATTTTGAAAGTATAATGCTGTTATTACTCTTGCTAAAAGATTCCAAATGATAGAAATGAGGTATTTCTCTAAAATCCTATATCATGAATCAATTTAAACGTGTCTTTATTCTACTTATCTTTGATGGCTAAATCAATGCAGGGACTTTAGTGATTCAATACAATTTTTGGAAGGAGAATGTAGTTATATATAAACCCTAATTTAGGAGCAAAAATTGTAACTGTGTGTGTGTGAGCATGTGTGTGTGTGTGAATGTATGTGTGTGTAAAAGAGGGGGAACCAAGGGATATAAATACAGCATAGGACAATGGAAGTAGGAGAGATGAAGTTCGAGAGGTTAGGGAGAGGGCTACACAGGAGCTTCTAGGAGGTTCAGTCTTTACTCTGAATGATATGGGGGAAGGCCCAGGGACTTCAGGAGACAAGTGATAAAATCTCACCAGTGTTTCCAAAGGGTCCCATAAAGTGGTATTTAAAATAAAACTGGAGCAGGGTAGACATGGAATGAGCAGTTGAAAGACTGGTGAGGTGGTCCATAGGGAGTGATAACTCTCTATACAGGAGCATTTCAGAACGTATGGAATATAGACAGACTCCAGGCAACATTTTCTTTTCTTTTCCAATTTTAAATTTTTTTATTGATTTTTATTGAGATCTACAACAGTTTCAGATATAATCAAGATAATTTTTTGATATGTTGGATACGAGCAATGAATGAAATCACAGAAAAGAACAATTTTAACTTTATGGATTTGAGCAACAGAAGGGCTTTGTTGTTAAGTAAAATGGTAAAAACACTGGTTTATATCTGTTTGGGGGCATGGGATCTGGTGTTTGGATTTACAAATGTTAATTTGTGATAATTCAGGTACATATCACCCAAAACGGAATGTGGACTTTTGTGTGCTTGGTTAATAGTGTGCTTCCAAATTAATCTACTTGGAAATATTTAATATGATCCTCTTTGAAATGAAAATCTGAAATATAATCATTTATGATAAAATAATATTAAATTAAGTTTGAGACACATATTTTATACTCATAATTCTTATATTAACATATATATGTATATACATTAGACATACATATACTTATATGTGCACATATATGCATATATACCTTAGGAGGAGGGCCTGCTGCTTGTTCATCCTGGTCACCTGGCTAGCTTAGCCCTGACATAATCACACAGAAATTGTATTAATTAAATCACTGCTTAACCCAATAGTTCTAGTTTCTTATTGGCTAGTTCTTTTTTTTTTTTTAACCAATTTCTACTAATCTGTGTATCGCCACATGGCAGTGGCTTACTGGGTAAAATTCCTAGCATCTATCTTCAGTGGATCCATGGTGTCTCTCCTACTCTGCTTTTTTTTCCTCCCAGAATTCAGTTCTGTCTTCTCTACCTACCTAAGTTTTGCCCTATATTCCAAGGCAGTTTCTTTATTCATTAACCAGTGAAAAAGCTGCACATAGACAGTGCAGAATGTAGAACCTCCCAAACCATATACTCTTGTTTTCATTTTCCAACATACAGCTCAAAATATCCATGAAATCTCTGGTATGATAGTATGATTGTATGAGTGTATAAACTACTTGGTTGGCTAATGGTTGAAGGTCTCTCAGAGGATTGTGGTTAGTCTGACAGATAGGGTACCTCATAAGAAATCAGGTTAAGATTTTCAACCTTATCTCACAACCTCCTAGGAGAAAAAAAAGAGGTTAAAGATTATATTTCTCTCCAGGGTTCAATAATTTAATCAATCATTCCTATGTAATGAGGCCTCCATCAACCCCAAGAAGAACAGTGTCCAAAATCCTTCTTTTGAGCTGAACCTGCATTGTCCAGAGAATACACGGAAGGTCTCTTTCTAATAGAATACCTGACTCTTCATATGAGTCCATTATAAAATCTATTACTGGTAAATAGATTCATTTCACTGGATCCTTTGAGTCAACTAGTACATTGACCAAAATCTGAAATGTAGTTAAAACAACCCTACACTTGAAGCTCTCACAATAAAGTCAATAAGGTTCTGGATGATTGAATCTTCACTGTATGGGCTTTGATGCATGAGGTAGAGGTAGATCATGTACCAGATGAGTTGAATTAGGTGGCATCTAGTGGGTGTCTCCTATAGAACTGACAGTTTTATTGGCATGTGGGACAAATATCCACACCTTTTGAGGTCACAGAAATGTTAGTTGCTTTGGAAAGTAGGTGAGAGCCAGTCAGTAGTTTTTCCTGCATGAGTGAGCCCCGGCACTATCATGTATACTGAGGTATACATGGACAGAGGAGTTGGGGGAACGGGAACACAGGCTCACAGTAGAGAAGGGCACATGAAAAACAGGCAGATTTGGAAGAAATGCCTACACAAGCAAGGGATGCCAGTTAGTGCTGGAAGAGGCAAGGAAGGAATCTCTACCTGGAGCTAAAGAGAGATTGGGGTCTCTTCTGACACCTCAATTTCAGATTTACAGTCTTTAAGGAAAGAATAACTACCTGTTATAAGATATGCATTTTGTAAAAGTTTGTTATAGCAGTTCAAGTAGCATATTTTGTGTCATCTGCTAAACCCTCAGTCCAGATTCATTCACTCTTGTCTACCACCTGTTATATTCTTCTGGGTACAGGTGACCCACAGGACTCACTCCCATTTTTATTTTTATTTTTGAAAAAGACCTGTATTTGGTTTGTTATCCTTGTGGTTAGTTAGTTGATTTTTTTATTATTATATGAATAATTTTTCTCCACATAATATATATATTAGATTTATGTCTGGGAAATTGATGCAATTCCCCCATATAATGAGTTTGAAATTATTTGTTTCTTTTTTAAACAATAGAGAGCTCACTTAACAGCTGTCCTCAATATAGGAAAGAATTCCACAAAGTTTTTCATAGAGATGAGAAGATATTATTAAAGTTTGTCAGTCAATTAAAATAAAAAACAAGCTAATATGGCCTCATGTTCATGAACTGTAAGTCATGGAATTTGAACATTTAATTCATAAAACAATCCAATAAAGCTCTTTGGAAAACGACAGTAGCCTTTCTCACCTCCTGTGATTGCAAGAAAGTCTATGTTCTCATACTACAAACGACAGCATCTTATTCAAGAGACCTTGCGTGTCTCCTGTTTTGAAATTCTGTTATCTGAATTTGCTTATGTCTGGTAAAAAAAATAATGCCCATTTATCTTTTATAGTACATCCTTGTCATTTTATTCTCTGTCATTTATCCTCATCATTTTGAGTTATCTGCAGCTGTGGACAGAATGAAGCTGGGATAGTACCCCAGAAATTGCAGAATCTCTCCAAGGGTCAGAACAACAATAGGCTTTTTGGGATAGTAATGGGGATTCCCACGTGGTGAAGATACAATGATAGGCTGTGCTGAAAGCTAAGCATCTGGCTTATGAAAATTTTTGCTGTCGCTGCTGGAGCCAGTCAGCATTATGCAGTCCCTTGATCACTAGGGACTTTACGATCTGTCTTAAGCTATTTGAACACTAAAAATAACTCTCAGTCTTCCGTGATTTCTACTGTTTGTAGGGGGAAAAACATGTAAATTGTGCCTAAAAAATATGAGTATAAAGAGAAGTTAAAATAAGGAGCTTGTATGTTAAAACCGCAAACAAACAAACAGAATGAAAAAAAAAAAAAAAAACATCATGCCATGCTAAAAATCAAGTGCCTTAAGCACGAGAGGGAGAAAAATAGTCAAACCAAAACTGAACTGAAAGATGCCAATAAATAAATAAATTTCTCATTCAGGATCCATTTGGAGGCTGTGTTTCTTGGCCGAGTTACTGCATACTATTTTCCTGTTTCACATTCCCTGCCTCCTTTTGTTGGTCTATTGAAAGCTTGTTAAAATCTCATTGGCTTTTCTTGTTCTTTTGTTATTGTTGTTATTGGGGCTGTTTTTGCCTTAAATTTAGTATTAAATCATAGACTACTAACGTGAAGTGAGAAAAGGGTAATAAACACATATAGTTACTTCAATAGCTGGTTCTGTGGATACTTTATACACTGACCAGCTTAGGTTTTATTCCGAGTTGAT
The DNA here is from genome assembly GCF_014885135.2 of Alexandromys fortis. Lineage (NCBI taxonomy): Eukaryota > Metazoa > Chordata > Mammalia > Rodentia > Cricetidae > Alexandromys > Alexandromys fortis. The sequence goes on from NW_026067949.1 coordinate 11,134,675, forward strand.
GAGATAAAATTGGGAAATAAAAAGAAATGTCTTCCTTATATATTAACTTGCAACATGGATGTAAAATAAGCATTTGCTAAAAAAAGAACTGATAGAGTTTGAAGGGGAGAGCAGCACAGAAAAGAAGCAACATGTCCATCTATGAAGACACCAAAATCAAAGCAAAATAAAAAGCCAAGAGCCTGCACCCACCCCAATCCTCTTCTGACATAAATGATTCCATACAGATTTCTGTACTTAAAAAATTTCCATTCATTGGAGAATGCTTGACAATTAGTAAACCTCTTATAAAAAAGATGGCAAAGACGAGCAAGCATGCAATCAATAAGCTGATGGTACTAGTATATCAGCCGCCCGAATGGTGCTAGATTTGGTGGTTCTTATAGTTTAGAGTCAAAGGCAAACTGTGCTCTTCGTCACTTGACTGCCTCCGGAAGACAATAGTTGTGTAGTCATGTAAAAAGCAGAGCCTCTGTAGGCTCCCCTTTCCTTCAAATCCAATCTGATGAGGCAGCTATTGAAAAAGTGAGTGAGAATATGCAGTACTCATTGTTATGGAGCCGTGCTACTCAGGCTAAATATCTGAGCTCACACATAAATGGCACCACTGGCTATGATGGTGCTCCATCTGAAGGCAGAGCTGTACTCACTCCACGCCCCTGATTTTCTACTACTTCCCTCAAACTTTCTTGATTCCAAGCATCCTCCAGAGAATTTCCAAGATTATCTCCATTCTTGACTGACTTTCATTATGTGAGTCCATCATGGAGGACCTTGATTTACTTTATATGTGTTCTTTCTCTTCTGAGTTCAACCCCAGTGAACACCATAATGCACTGAGACCTTGAGTGACTGCAATGAAGCTTTCCTGTCCATTTCGATCACACATGTGGGATCCTATTAAAATATTAATGCCTTGCTTTTGCTCAATATATATTGTGGACCCTGCTTTTACTTCCTTTGCTTTTGTCTACTTCCCAGCAAGTAAAGACAGATTCATATGCCTACTGGGTACTCTGTTTAGTCATTTGTTGTTGTTTCCTTGCTCATTCTCATCCAACTTTTCTGTAGACCAATTCAATGATCTATTGATCCTTGGTGCTGAAGTCTGAAAACCAGGCATCCCAACCTCATTCTACAAGAACATCTAAACAGTATCTCACAGTGAAATATTTACTCATAAGGTTAACTATTTATTTTACTAGGGATATGATACAATGCCTTTCTAGAAAATGAATAGTGTATATTATACCTCACTGAAACACAATGACGTTAGGGCCAGTCTGCCCACAGTAATAGGAAGAAATGAACCTAAAGACTAATATTACTTCTGCTGGCACCATCACAACTGCCTGCATCCTGCTGCACTGCTGCTAAATATAATCTCTTAGCAGTGTGTATAAGGCATATCTGAAAGTCACGCAGTAGTGATCCTTTAGGGTATCCTCCTTCCTTTCTTTATTAATGAAAAGGTTTTGATTTGTGCCCTCTGTTATTCCCAGAAGTACAGCAGAAAACAAAACGGGAAACCATGATTTATCTTCTATTTGATAAAAACATCTGCAGAATAAAATGAGCCTCTTGATGCCGGAATTGTCATCAATGATGACTTTGACAAAATGAGCAATACATAATTTGCTAGCTCCCTTGTGAAGCTGAAACAGATTGTCAAATAAAACACTAGAGGAGATGCATATGGGCTGAGTAGAGCAGCTTTGAATAGGAACACATGCAGGTGGTAGTTTAGTAGTGGCTCAAAGAAGGAGGACTGCCCTAATTTGGAGGGTCATTTGCATTTGAAAATGCTCATTGCTAAATAGTGAGTATTCCCTATAGCAAAAGAGAATGGATCCTGCCAAGAACGCAGCTATTTTTATTCCTGGGTAACTTGAATAAACCAGAAAGCCCAAGGCAAAAGAGAGTGGTTAACACTCAAACCAGCCTTTATGCTGGCCTGATAGAATACAGGTTAGTAATATATGAAAGAGACACTTCTAAAAATCAATTGCTTTTAGGGTAAAGATGGATTTTCTGTTGACAAAAAAACAGGAGAAGTGTACTAATGGGTGTGACCTTATGTCCCTCTTAAAAATAACAGTCAAACGCTTTAACAGTCCTTATATCTGAATAGTAGGCCAAATTTGTATATTGCTTTAGAATGGAATTTTATGTGCTAAAATTATTGTTCAGAAAGACCAAACTTGTTATATGTCAGGAAGATGTGGGTCTTCTGTTTGAGAGATCCTGCCTCTGAGGATCCCTAGTTGAGTATTAGACAGAATGTCGTTCAGGTAGAGTTTGCAATTTTCTCATTTAGACTGGGTATTAGGAGGAGGACCATGAGACAAAAAGGTAATTTTCTTTCATTTTTTAAAATTTATTTTTTTAAAACAATCTTTCCTCATTTTACATACCAATCCCAGTTCCCTATCCCTTTTCTCCTCTCACTCATTTTATTAGCAGTACATGCTACAAAAGGACACAGCTTATGCTGAATTTTATTTATGTTCCATAGGATAGATAATGTTTTGGGGGATTTTCACTACACAGTTACTCTTTTCATTCACTGCTGTGTAGAAAGAAGTCACTAGTACTGTCCATATGCAGAATGAGGGGTTATACCTGATCCACCCAAGAGAAAATATTTGCATTAGGTATTTGAAGTTCTCTACTATGAGACATTTGCATTTTCCATCCATTTATTTAATTACATTTAGTTAGTTAGTATCATTATTTATATATAATAGGTCTTATTTTGATACCTTCATATATGTTCATAATGTATTTTGAACAAATTCAACCCTGTTTCCATCTCTTATCTGCCTTCTACTCCCACTTACATTAATCTTCCTTTTTCCAAGTTTCCACTCTCCTATTTGTGTGGGACCCAGTGAGTCTCATTAGGGTTGTTTATAGAAGTATAGACACCTTATCAGCGGCAACATTACTGAGGAAAAAAATCTTTCTAACCTCCACCAATCATTAACTCTATATAAATCCTCAGGAGGGATTGGGGCCCATCAGTCCCTCGTCCATCAGTCTTCTACAAGGAGTCACAGCTGCCGTGAATATGTGAGCATGATAGCCATGTCATGCCCGCAAAGAGCTTCACCACACCTCTCCTGCCCCTTTCTCTAGCTCTTATATTCCTTCTTCCCCCTTCTTTTGTTCTGAGACTGTGAAGGAATGACATAGATGTCCCATTATGGGTGGGCATTTCTTATCAGTTCTTTGCCCAGGTTTGAGTCTCTGCAGTCATCACTGACTACTGAAAATTAAGCTTTTCTGAACAAACTTGACAGCATCACTAATGTATGAACATGGAGAGAGTTATTTAGAAAGCAACTTGACAGGTGTATCTTGTCCATTTCGCAAAAGAACAGCAGTATCTTCTCCTCTAAGCCCATGACCTCCCCAGCAGTACTAAGTACAAATTTCTTTCTGTAGAGTAGACATCAAATCCCATAAGATAACAGTTAGTTGCCTCATAACAAATTTACCTCCTTTGCACCAGAGGGTTCTTCTTGCTGGGCTGTGGAGATCTCTGTAAGCACTGTGGCCAGCAGAATGTCCGTCCATGTGAGGCAAAAAGGAAGTCCAATTTTACATGACTCAGTAGCTATACTGGTTCATACTTCAAGAGTCTGATCCCGGGCAATTTATTTTATTACTTTAAAAAATACCAATCCAAATTCCCACTCCCTTCCCTCCACCCACTCCCCTCCCACCTTTCCACAAACCCTCCCCCACCCACCCATTTTAATTATAAAAGAGGGCAAGGTACCCTGCCCTGTGGAAAGTCCAAGGCCCTTCCTTCTACATCTAGATTGAGCAAGTACATCCAAAGAGAACAGGATCCCAAAAAGCCAGTACATGCATTAGAGACAAATCCCAATGACACATGTCAGTGACACCTCAGTCTGTCCCAACTGTCAACCACATTCAGAGGGACTAGTTTGATCCCATGATCATTCACTCACAGTCCAGTTGGAGTTGGTGAGCTCCCATTAGCCCAGGCACATTGTCTCAGTGGGTGAACTCCTCATGGTCTTAACTTCCTTGCTCACACTCTCACTCCTTCCACTCTTCAACTGGACCTTGGGAGCTAAGTCCAGTGCTCCGATGTGGGTCTCTGCTTCTGTTTCCATCTGTTGTTGGACAAAGGTTCTATGGTGATATTTAAGATAATCATCAGTCTTACTACAGGGAAAGTCCAGTTCAGGCACCCTCTCCTCTATTGCTTAGGGTCTTAGTTAGGGTCATCCTGGTGGATTCCTGGGAATTTTTTTAGAGCCACGTTTCTTGCTAACCCCATAATGACTCCCTCAACCAAGATATGTCTTTTCTTCTCTCATATTAGTCCTTCCACCATCTTGATTATCCCATTCCCTCAAGTTCTCCCCAACCCTCCCCTTCTCCCCTTCTCTTCCCCTTCTCCCCTTCCTTTATTTTAAGCACATTTAACCTTAAGAACAGCACAGTTCTGGAAAAAATTTCTTGTGATAATTAACTCAATCCCTTATATATAATGAAGCTTAAGATATGATCACATTGAAATTCTTTCCTAAGTACATGGGACTTCTTCCAGTTCTATTACCTGAGAAACAACTCTTAGGATAAGTCTATGAAGGATGACTGAAATAAACTTAATAGTCTAGGGGATCAGTGGTTTATTGGCCATATTGATAGCACAGAAGTCATCAGGCTATTAACCACCTCTACTCCATTTGTAAAATACTGTGACCTTTCCTGAAACAATGGGTTCTTCTGACTGAGAAACAATGCTCAAGGTAAGAGTCTAAGGAGGATGACTGAGATAAATGTAAGAGTCAGAGGGAACCAGGTCCTACAGGTAGCACAGAGATCACCAGATTATTAACCATATCCATTTCCAGTTTCTGGGCAGAAAACAATTTATGTATCTATTCCTTTGAAGAGGCAGCCCTGTGTGTGCTAGCATTCCTGGCTTCCCTAGTGAGTATCTGTGAGCACAAGGACCTCTGTGTTCACACACTTGACCCAATCAATATTGTTGTACACGGAGTTTACAGCAGAGTAAAAATGTTACTGACAATTTGTTGATTTGTTGATGGCAAATCCAGCACCCTATGTAGAAACTGCTGCAATATAAGGGTTACCCAGCAGAGAGACAGCTTCTTACCCATTTCTGACTTGAATACTTTATGTCCTCTAATCAAAACAAGTGTTGTGTCCTCAACAGTGGACTCCTACTACCTGAATCTAGTGGGCGACCTACAGCAGGTGGCAATCGTCTATATATTTTAGGACCTCAGAAGCATTTCTGAGGCAGAAAATAGATTATACATTTATTCCATCTACTTATAGGGAGGGAACGCATGCCTGGTACTGGAGTTTTTATTTAATAACCTGTGACCCTGGAGTATCTTTATCTTGATGGCATGGGATATCTTCATTCAAATTTAGTTAAAAACATTTTTATTAGTTTACCAAGAATGTGATTTCCAGGTGAATTTTTCTAAAGTGTTATCTTGATTGACTCTTAACCTTCTTCTTCTGCCCTCCAAACCATAAAACTTTGAGCATTCCCTTTCAACTCTTGTATCATATGTATTATCTTACACCTGCCACTTCTTCAGAACCTTAAAGAATCTATTTTCCCTCCTCTAGTTCTTATTCTATAACACTCACACATAAATTCACATATATAAAAAAGCTAGAATCTTAATATGAGAAAAACATACGATATTTTTTCCTTTCTGATCCTGATTTGCCTCCATTCTCCTGAATATATGATTATTTAATTTTTCTTGATGACTAAATAAAATTCCATTGTATATCTATACCACAATTTTACTATTAACTCTTAAGTTGATGAATATCTAGGTCCCATATTCTTGCCACAGTGAATAGAGCAAAAATGAGCATAGATATGCAGAATACAAAGTACTTTTTGCATATGCTCAGTACTATACTATGATCATAGGAATTTCTACTTTTATCTTTCTGAGAAGCTTATACCTTAGTTTCCATAGCAGATGCAAAGGTTTACATTCCCATCGAGTGGATCAGTGTTCCCTTTTATGTACATCCTCAGCAGTATTAGTGGTCATTTGTTTTTTTTTTTTGTTGGGGGGGTTGTTTGATTTTTTTAAATGAGAACCATTCCAATGGCTGTGATTGAATTTGGATGTAGTTTTAACTTATATAGTTCCCTGGTAGACAAGGGTGTTAAACATTTTTTTTAAAATCCTGCTGAATTTCTAACCCCGAAAGTGTTGAGAGGTGAGTCTTTGGAAGAGAATTTGGTCATAAACTTACCTCTTGTGTGGGATTAGTATATTTGTTCTATACCAACATTATAAGAATGGACCGTGTATAAGGTTGGCCCTTCACAGAAACCAAACCTGCTTATGCCTTGATGCTGGACTTGCTAGCTTTCACTACTATAGCTAACAAATTCCTTTTGTTTGTAAGCACCGGCTTATGGTGCTTCATCACAGCAGTCTGAACGGACTAAGATAAGCCACGAGCGTTCCAGGCTATTTAGTTCTTCAGAGCATCTGCTCCAAGCAAGCAAGTCCAGGCTATGTCTTTGCAGATTCATCTTCCTCTGAAAAGTGCAGAGTGGAGTACTTACCCTGCAAACTCCGTTAAAGCTCAAGTTTTGCCTGAATGCCTCTTGTAAGGATTGTGAGTAACATCATTCAATTACTTCATATATCAGAGCTGTAGCTGGCAACCTGTATTTTCAAGACCATATCTAAACTTTACGGCTATTTTGTGTAACTCACACTGCTCTTTCAACCTTGAATTTTTGAATGACCATGTCATCGAAATTGCCTTTTATGTTCCTCTTCAAATTCACTCCGGCTGTGAGTGGTTAGCTAGAGGTGTTCCATCCCTGCCGCTCTATCTTTAGGGACTCTTGTTAATTTCTCTCATTCTCTTCATCTACTACATGAGTCACACCAGTTCTCCACTGACAGCCAAGCTTTAAAGATATCGATTCCGGCTAAGAGTTGAGAGACAGTTCAGTGGGAAAAAAATGTTTAACACAAAAATTTGAGAACGTGAGTTTGATCCTTGGAAGCCATGTCATAAAAACTCAGTGCTTCCACATATATTTGTAACCCTTACACCCAGGAAGTGTTCAAGAGAAAGAGCGCCAAGGCTTGGGGTTCAACCAGCGAAGCTTACCTTTGAGTTCCAGGCCAGTGAAAAACCCTGTCTCAAAAAGAGAACGTTGGGTGATGCCTGAAGAATGATACCCGAATTTCACCTCAAACCTCCATGCTCATCTATGCAAAACACAGACACACACATTAAATAACAGCAATTTTGATTTTCTTAAGACATCCGTAGTAAATAACCAATCAGAATAACTCCTTCCCTCTTCCTCCCCTCCCTCCCCTCCTTCTCTTCCTTCTGCTGTTCCTTCTCCTCTCCCCCTTCTCTAATTTTAACTGTTCTGTTGTAAGTTTTTGGTGTCACACTGTCTTACCGCTTTCTTCATTTTTTTTTTTGGTTAGTGAAATTTTATTGGTTCCCAAATTGAAAACTTAGAGTCCAGACTAATGACTGTGTCACAGCACAGGACAAAGTGTGAAATGACCCTTCCGTATAAGAAATGTTTATTCTCCATTCCTTGGAGACGCCAGAAAACTCTAGTAATTGTGGAAACAGGGATCTTTAACCCTGGAGCCCAACTTTTTATGAACACTGTGTACTGTATGGCACACAAGGGCTCTTTTAAAAGGAGTCATCGCTTCAGTACGCTTACCCTTTGACAAATGATTGTTTTACTGTATGCAATCCTCCCTACAAAACTTTACTACTATTACACAAAAGGGTAATAAAATGAGATATACCTTCCCCTCTCTATTTGCCTGTCTCTCTCAAATCTGTAACCAAATATAATGTCTACCTGAGAGGGAAGTAATAATTCCTGAGGATCCCCGTGTGGCAGGTATGAACTGAGCACTGAACTGGTCTAACGAGCAGCCACTGGCTTGATAACCATAGTTTCAGTGTTTTGTTTCTTCCGATGTCTGTCACACCCATCATCTATCAGTCTATAGTCAAACATCAAGGGACAGTGACTTTGTTGAAAGACTTATTATTCAAGTTTAATAAGGTAATCTCTCTATGAAGGCTAAGGGGCATTTCCCATTTAATTTTTATTTGACTGCACAGTCTATTAGAAAAATTATTTATACTGATGCACAAATTTAGCAGTGTCCCTCCTCTGCCTTTATCACTCCTGCGCTGTGTGTCCAAAACAAAATTTTTCCTAAGATGGTATCAGATGGAAACAACAATACACCCCATTAATTACTCTCTCTGAGGAAGACGCATGTGACACATCTTACAGAATCAGCTCAAAAGACAGAGAAGCCAGAGCGCTCATTATGTATTTTCTCCTGACGCAGCACATTAAAATCTGAAGAAAGAAGACCATCTCATAAAGTCAGCAAAAAGGAAAACAAAACAAAGCTCCTATTTGCACACCTCTGGCCCTTGGAAGATTATGCATTATGCTACAAATATTATTTTCCAAAGATCCCACAGTGCAGTCAAGGGAACACAGAATCACTAAATAAGAACCAATCAAGTTTCTCAGGCTTCCTAATCTATGAGAGTTTCCAGGAGCTGCTTGAACCCCTCTTTTTCTCATAGTTAAAGTACCACCTACCACCAAAGGGGACAGAAAAAGTGTGGATGAGATTAAGAAGTACCACTTTGCAATGATGTGGAATCACTCTTCTGTCTTCCACACTGCTCCAGTCCAGCCTCCAGAGACTAGCTGCGACTTTCAAAGCCCAGCATACCTCAAGACACTAAGCATAGCCTAGTGAGCTCTGACAACCAAGCACATCTCATTTGAACTAACTCTTCTGGTCTTAGCTTAGCTCCAGCAGCCCAGAGCTGTACCGCCAGAGTTGTAACTCCATCTCCACGTATCTTGGAGGATGTTTTGATGACTGCGGTGAAGATCTGATAATTTAAATATCAAAAAAATAAATGTCTCTGTCTTTATATCTTTTTTCTACCTCCCAAGGCAACTGCAGATCAACCACTGAAACAATCTCAGGAGAAATTTAAAAAAGTCTTTTCGGAAAAGCATCCATCTGATTCTAAAAATCTCTATTCACATACACATGGGTTATTGAAAGAACCAACAAAGTGCTGGTGTGCTCCTGGAAGCTGGTCTCATTTACAAAAACTTATCATGTTTGTTTATAATAATTGTGAAAGCACTCCAGACCCACACACAAACTATCACATGTAAAATGCCAAAGTTCAGGCAAGCTCACAATCTCTTTACACTTTAATTAAGCAGGGTTTTCTTTTTCTCTACGGGTATTTATACAGTTAAATGTTCAGGCTTCTTAACTGGAACTGAGTGAACATAGAAGAGAAATGATTTTTACACTCTCTAAACTTCCCTCCAGAAAACAGCAATCATGAGCCAAAGACGGAGATGCCGTGAGCAAGCAGTGCCCTGAAAAGAAGTGAGAGGTTTTCATAAGATGAACGGAAGATGTGGCTTGTGCTCATTTTTTCAAGGTTTTTACTAATTCTCTTCCAGAGCCAAGCTTCTTAGACTAGATTACAATACTACCTGGAACTGAGTAACTGAATGTGGGATTCTCAAAATATTTCTCAACAGTGAATGGCTTCTAAACATACAGAGATGAAAACTCAATTGGAAATCAAATAGAAAATGACCCAGAGGTGTCTCTGCAAGTGTTTGCCTTGTGTCACTTTCCAGAAGCCTCAGTTCTGAACACACAACAGAAGCCCTTGGCAGCGCACATGCCTCACACCAGACTTTCAAAAGGTCCTCATCAATGATGACTGTGCGCTAGGAACCACAGTGTCTTCATGTGTACACAAAGGTTCTACATAATTACAGAGAAACAGGATTCTGGTATAATTACAGAAAGCAAAGATTTCTAATCTCTCCCAAATACCATTGCTCAGCATGCAAGAATTTAGCTCCTGTGTTTTGGGTTGTATTTTGTTAGAATGTTTGGTTTTAAATTTTTTCTGTTTGAGTTACTGACTTGATTTTCATTCAAAATCATTAAATGAATTTTGGCTTGGGATTAGGGCAGAATTTCCAACAATTTCTGAAATGGCACCACATACACTTCCGCCTTTTTAAAATGTGTATTTATGTGAAACTGTGTTCTCAGCACTCACAGTTATGAAATCAAAATATTAGTCAACTCTGAAAAAACACTGAATATTCTCTATATTCTGCAGTATCAAATATTCATCCAACACTTAATTCTTTATATAAAAACAAACCAATATGTCCTTTTCACTAATATGAGAATATGCTTCATATTTAATACATGTGAGACTATATGCACATCAAACAGTTAAAACATTGATTTGTGATTTAGTAACTAAATGTAATTTAGTGAGTAACAAAATGATTAATTTGTATACCTAGTTTATCTACCTATATACCCCAAATTCCTCACCAAGTTCTGGTGAACTTTTACAAGGTGCCTAGAAACTTGGGGCCTGCCCCTAGATTGCAAAATTACTCAAAACACCTCCAAACCCATCCATATTCAGTGCTATCGAAAGAAATTGGGGTATTTGCAGTTGTTACACAGCTAAAGTGAGGCTTCGGGACACAGATTCATGCAGAACATCAGCGAGGGATTAGTGCATTGTTTCCTTCCCTGCCTCTAAAGCCAGTCTGCTGCCTCTATCCCATGAGTTGAGTGACTGGGTGGGCATTCTAGATGAAGGGGTTAATCATAAATCTTCTTTTACCTCTTCTTATTATATACCCCAAAGCTCTTATGATAGTCAGTGCACCCATTACCTCTCTCATGTGTCAATTTTTTCATCTCTTCCCTTCTATCCTAGGAACAAACCTATTTGTTTATTGTGCCATAACAGCATCAACCCAAATAAATAAATGACAAACCTCAAACAGAGCAATCTGCAAGACCAATAGTCTTCTGAGATTTTCTTCCTCTCTAGAGAAATATTTATCTAAGTTTCCTAAAGTGGATGTGTCTTTGGCATTTTTAGCATGTCTGTCCATACCAGTGTGTGCAAAGTTCTGCCTGGTTCTCCTGTACAGAGAGTCTATCTTTGCACGTCCCATCATGGTCAGAGGTGAGATTCTGGCTTGGGAACCATGGCTGGCCATAATTAGCTCTAGTTAAACTGCCTCTGTTCATCCTGGCAGGCAGATCACCTACATCAATACTGTAGCCAGCTTAAGCTTGCTCTGGGGAGAGATTGTGTGTGACAGACTTTATCTTCAGGGCAAGCTGCCATTGGATGCAGTTGCAGAATCCATTGCTCTGCCCAGTTCAGCTGGAACTGTATGTGATGGATGAGCTTACTGGGTGAATGTCAAAATATTAAGCGCACTAATTATTTGCAGTCACATGGTACCGTTCATCCTGGGATTTCAGAGACCCTCATCTGCGTTTATTAGTTATGACAGAGCTTCCGTGAGTGAGGTGTTATTATTCCCACTTTACAGATGAGGACACTGAGTAGTGGCAAAATTATGCAGGCTCCCCAGTGTTATTCCACAGAGAGAGGACAGTTTGTAGACAACACCTAAGCCCAAACAGTTACTGCTGCATTTTGATCATTCTTCTCTTCATGTATAATGTCAAGAACAAGTCACATATCACCTAATATGTGGCCACCTTTCAATCAAGGAGAATAAATATTGTTTACAGTAAAAACAAGAGTTACTGTCAAAGTAAAATCAGGGTGCTTTCCACTGTGTCAAACGTCCCCATCTAGATACTTAATGTTTCAAAGAAAATCCTTGTTTCTTTATTTTTACTTTTCTGTATGTTTGTCTCTCTTTCTGTACATCTCTGTGCATGTTTACGGGGACCTGAGGATGCCCAAAGAGTAACAGGCAGCTCTAAGATGCCTGACACAGGTACTGAGAACCAAACTCCAGCCGTCTGGAAGAACATTCATTTCTCTTATCTACTGGGGCATCATTCCAGCCACTACACTTATTGTTGTGAAAATTCTTGTCTGAAACTTTTGGTAAGATATATTCAGCTCAGAGTAGTTGTTGGTTATTCTTGAGATGGGCAGCAAACATGTAGTGGGAACGTTATTCAGTGTGAGAGAAAATCGGATTGTTAAAACAAAACAAAATGAAAAGGTAATTCTTTAATTTTTATCTCAAAGATAGGGAAGTTACTGTTTTAAAAAAAAGTGAAAGTTCCCATCTTCATTCCTAATGAATCTGTGTAAGGAAATTAGAAATTTCGAAACAAGGAAAAAAGCGCCCAGCTAGAGCTGCCCAAAGCCCTTACTTTGGTCAGCATGTGATCACATTTCTGCTCTTTGTAGGATTACAGAGTTAATGGAAAGGTGAAGGGCAGAGAGAGCAAGCTGGAGACAGATGTGAAGAAAGGGAAATTTGTTTTCAAGGCCCTGCTGTGACCTTTTCTCCATTTGCTTTCCTGTACTCGGGTAGCATGTGGATCTGAAAAATGCCGGGCTTGAGAAATAGGAAAATATTTTGCCATTTTTAAAGAAATACTTTTGATTTTTTCCCCCAAATGCCCATGTCCGCATCTGTGACCACAGGGTGTTACTCTGTTTGTCAGATTCTAGAAGAAGTTGATGTGAAACTATCTGAGAGCTGCTAGTGCAGCACTTGACCCTTGACAGGTCCTCGAGGACAGGCAGGTGAGTCTGCTGGGTGGTTTGGAGCATCACTCAATGCCCTGAACTTCCTGATATTCCCAAGCCTTCTTGTATACTTCTTCTAGTATGCCCTCTATGGGCCCAGAGAATGCTGATTTTTCCATAGGCTGTGCCCACTTTCTACTTTCCCATCCCTACTGATCTCATCATACAACCCAGTCATCTCGTATGTCAGTCAGAGTCCCAGAATCTCCTGTTGTTCAATAAGAACATCAGCTTTCTTCTGCCTTTCTCATTTCCTAAGATTATTACATGGAACAAAAAGGGGACAACCTAGATTGCATTGTAAACGGTAACATGCAACAAATTGTAAGTTTCTCAACACTGTTATTATTATTTCTTAAGGCTTCACTGAAGGAAGAAGACTTATTTTATTACTCACAGTAAGATATTAGCGACAAAGAGTAAATACTTTACCCCTGCTAGGTAACATTGGTTCCTTTTAATGAAAGCCTTTAACGCTTTAATCCAAAATCGGAAATGCTAGTGAAAATTCAAGATGCAGGAATGAACATGGAGGGGAATTCATTTTAATGAGGAAACCTCTAAATTATCTTCTGTAACTTTAATTTTCAAACAAGGATCATCTTTCTTCAGGTTTGCATGTTGTACAGCATCAATAGATGCTGATAGAGTGAGTGTGAAAGAGAAGTTGATCCCTTGGTTCATACATAGCCAGGCCTGCCTTGCCTTGCAATACTGAGAAGACTCTCGAAAATAACCTTCATGTAAGCCTGTCATTGTCTCATCACCAAAGCGATGGCAAGCTTTCTGCTACATGTAGCCACTGTCTGGGAAAGGATGCTAACCCTCTTCATTGGCAGCAGAGTAGCTATGCAGTGCAAAAGATCCAAAGAGCCATACTTCTCCTCCCAGTGGGAAATGCTACTGAGCAAAGGTCTGCTTTCACACAAAAATATTTTCTAGGTCTTTCAGGGGAAGTCCAATACATGTTTAAAATCCAAGTGCCAAAAGCTAATAAAATGATAAGAGGATCTTGGCCCAGATTTTCAGTTCTGTCAATGATGTGCTACGTTATGCCAAATCATGCTCAGGAAGAACATTAGGCTTTGCCTATAAATGGGACCAAAGGATCAGCTAAAGCAGTAGGGCTTAATTAATATTATTAATAATAGCAAGAGTATGTTAAGCTCACCAATCAGCAAGCAGGTATAATATTGACCTTTCTTTCAATGACAGCTACCATAATAATATTTACTGCCTTTAGCATTTTATTTTGCAGTAATAATAACAAAGTGATTAACACATAGGTGTTCCACAATGCACTGATTTTCTTTATTTCTGTTTCACAAAAAAATGGTCACATACCATAATTGAAAAACACTAGGGGCAACCCATAAGGGAAATGGAGTGAAAATAAACACTAACCTAGCTAAGAAGAATAATGCAAACAATGGTAAATGTATTAATTACTTTTCTTTTGTGGTGACAAAACACCGTGACAAAGGCAATTTGGAGAAGAAAGGGCTTATGGTCAGAGGGAAAGGGGGATGATGGAGTAGAGGTACCAGGTGTCAGAAGACAGGGGTAGCAGCTGAGCACCACAGATAGGAAGCAGAGAGCACATTGTAAATTGTCAAAGACTTTTGAAACCTTCAACTTGCCTCCAGTGGCATACTTCCTCCACCAAGACCATATCTCCTAATCTTTCTAAAGATGCCCATCATCTATAGACCAATATTCAAATGCCCAAGAGTTATGGGATACTTTCCATTCAAACCACTATAGTAAACAATGCAGTATGTCACATCATCCATCTATCTATCCATCCATCCATCCATCCATCCATCTATCCATCCATCCACAACGCATCCAACCTCCTTCCTTTTTGTCAGACTATTCTGTTTCTTTGTTTTGCTTTTGTTGTTTGATTTGGCACTCAAAATATCTGTCTTCCTTAGGCTCAAAAGAATACATAACCACACTCAGAGCAACCATATTTTTATAAATGACCATTATGCTCATATATATATATATATATATATATATATATATATGAGACAACTCTTTGATACTGTATTCAATATTTTCCAAAGAGTATGGGTATAGAAAAGATAGTTTGGATCAAATAAATATCCTATGTTCTCATTTATTTTTCAAATTGCAAATAATAAAGTTTATGTGTACCAATAAATTGAGACAAAATGATGTCTTTGACTTCAAGGTCAATGCATTTAGGAGGCAGTATCAATCCTATGTTAGCCTTCTGTTACTATAATGAACTGGCCAAAATAATTGACTTATGAAAAGGAAAGCTTTATGTTTAGCTCATAATTTTGAAGCTTCCAGTCCATTATGTGTTAGTTCTATTGTTTTGGTCTGTGGCAAGGCAGCAGATTTGGGGAGGAATATATTCTGTAAGAAAATCTTTGTTTCATGGCTATGGAACAGAGAAAGGAGAGGTAGCTTGGGGTTCATGATTTCCTGTCAAAACATGTTCTAGAGTCCTGAGGACTCCTCATAAAACCCCAGCTCTCAAATGGCCCACTCTTTGTCAGTAGTACTAGCGTGGTGTCCAAGCCTTTAATATGTGAAACTAAAGGTCCTATTCAACATCCAAATGTAAGCAATAGCGTAACTCTTTACCTAGTAGATCAATCTTTTTTTTTTTATTTTTATTTTTCAAGACAGGGTTTCTCTGTGGTTTTGGAGCCTGTCCTTGAACTAGCTCTTGTAGACCAGGCTGGTCTCGAACTCACAGAGATCCGCCTGCCTCTGTCTCCCGAAGGCTATTTTTTTTCTAATAGTATTCTCTCAATACAATGAAGAAGGTAAGACCACCCTGTTTTATATGGAAGAGGAAGGACACACTAACCTCGATGGAGCCACCAATATTTGGTTCATCTGAGTAACAATTAAGGTTGGTTTTTCTGGCCAACACACACATTCCCTGCAGTAGCTTCACTTTGGCCTGTTGGAGTATGTTCCCTTACATATAAAACAGATTGGAGCAGATAGGTCTACTTTCTGCCATTTTTGGTTCAATATAATTTCTTTGAGCGTATAGAAAAAACCACTGACCATACTTTGTTTCACCTCCGCACGTGCTGTAATTTCCCATCATTGAAATGCTTGGAATGTTGATGGCTGTCTCTTCCATAGAGTTTTGCCCCATTTTGTTGCAAATACATGTTTATGCACCTTCCTAGGTTAGCATAAAGATTGTGATTTCCTTTGGGAACAAGAATCGTCTTTTTGTGATCATTTTGTCATCAGAACCTGGGATGGTGTTTAGCAACCAATAAATTTTGGTTACTGAAATGTAATTGTGATTCTTGAAAAGAAATTTTGCAATAGCTCATCTGATTCTCCCCTGTGACCATGAGGAAAAAAAAATAGCTTCTAAGATGTGTGAGGGGTGTTAGAGAGGGGACTACATACAAAAGAGGAACAGGACCTGAGGAAGAAGGCATGAAAGTACAATTGAAAATACTGGCAGAAACTAGAGATAACTTATTGATGTCAGAGGGAGCACAGGGAAGGCTTGAGGGAGTTAAGCCACATAACATGGTCCAAAAGTTCAGTTCAGAGCACAGGGGTCACCCCAAGCAGAAGACATAATCACTTTTTGAAGCAGAAAATGAAAAGTGACTGTGAATTGAGAGTTCATAGATTGGATGAGCGTGTCTCCAATATTTGTGTTTTTTTTTTTTTTTTCTTTTCCCTCTAACCAGGGCCATGTATTGCTGGGACTTAGGGAGAATGAAAATGTGAGTTTTGACTGCAGGGTCTCAATTCTCCAGATGTCTGGGCCAAGGAAGGCACAGCAGGTGAATTGGTCAGGATGCTGGTGACAGTTTCAAACTTGTTTGACAAGTAGAACAAGACAGAATGATAGGTTCAGGTGCCAAGTGGAGAATTGGGCCTCTGGTATTGTCTCAACTAATGTAAGCAGGGAAAGAAAACATTCTACTTAGTCCATCTTTGCAAATATCTAACCAAGGTTAAGAATCTCAATAAAACAGATACCTCTTCCGCATGCTCCTAAGGTCATTTGTTTTACTATTGGTTAGCAAGTGGGTTTTACGTGATACCTCCCATCAATGGAAAGTAAAAGTTGGCCAATACTCCTAATAGTCTGTACCTGCTGCTTCTCCGTTGAATCTCAATTTCACTAAGCCTAAACAAGCCAGACAAAGACGGTATCTGCATAGACCTCTATCCAAATGAAGTATTAGGTTGCAAGGCTGCAAAACAAAAACAATGAACAAATAAAAACTAAAGATGACTAGAGAACAAAGTGTTTGAGAAGTGCTGATGTGCCAATACAAACGTCTATGCCCCGAATCCATAGGCAAAAGTAATAAATCAAATTCAAAGTCAGAAGATAATGGCATTAGAACAGATGAGAGGTGATAATGTGTAGGATAGGTTTATCTCGTTCAGCATTTCTCCTAAAGTTTTCAACAGAGGTGGGTCTTTCTAAAGTTCAGCCTCACAGAGCATGTGCAGGTCTGAAATTGTAGGAATTGGTAGACTAAAGCAAGAGGACACGTTTGAGGCCAGTGTGGGGATGCACAGTGAGATACCAGCTGGAAAAAGAAAATTTTCCCTCTCTATATTACTTGAAATGTATGATGTCCTTTCTTAGCACATGAGTCACAAAATCAATTCTGCTTTTGAAATTTACTTTTGGCTGTGAATTGTCAATCTCCATTTCATGCAATCTTTCTTTATTCTCTAGAATTTCATACATGTATGCAATGAAATATTATCACATTCACCCCCACTTCCCCATTCATCCTCCTCCATATCACCCTGACACATCTTTCTTCCAGTTCCATGTCATCTGTGTGTGTATGTGTGTGTCTGAGAATGTCATACTTGAGTACTATCGTAATATCCTTTCTACTTCTTTCTTTCCTTTCTAACGCTTCCTATGCCCACTTCACTCCTTCAAGTACATAACCTCAACTTTTAAAACTATTTATATTCATATATGTATATGTACATGAATAAAAGTTTCTAAATCCCTTTAAGTTACTTATACATACACATATATCATGTACTCTTATGTGTGTGTATGTTTGTGAGCATGACTACTTTGAATTAGATAATTTATTTAGAGTTCATCCCTAAAATCAACTGATTTTTCCATCTCTCAGCAGCCATTAATTGTTCTCATCTCTTAATCTAGGGATAAGAGCTGATGAGAATTCTTCCATCACATTGGCATGTCAACTGGTAATTTTATTGGTAGGTCTTATTTATGTGACTATCGTGTTAAAAGATGACAGGTACAGCTTCCCTGGTTTATATTAGAAGAAACTGTCTTCTAGCATCCTGGTCTTTTGACTCTTAAAAATCTTTCTGCCACCCTCTTCTGTGATATCCCCCGATCCTTTTGTATAGGAGGGTTTTTAAATTTATTTTTGGTCAATTGCTCTCTGCATTTTGACCAGTTATGTTTTTTTTTGTCATGGTTTTTGTACGCTACGAAAAGAAGCTGTCTTGATGAGGGCTGAGAACTATGCTCATGTATGGTTATATGATGGAGGTGAGTGTTGTATCTTATTTGTTGCTTTCATTGGTTAAGTAATAAAGAAACTGCTTGGCCCTCTGATAGGGTAGAATTTAGATAGGCAAAGTAAACAAAACAGAATGCTGGGAGAAAGAAGCCAAATCAGGGAGTCGCCATGATTCTCCCACACGACACAGACGCAGGTTAAGATCTTTCCTGGTAAGCCAGCTCGTGGTGCTACACAAAATATTAAAAATGGGTTAGATCAATATGTAAGAGCTAGACAATAAGAGAATAAAACTAATGGGCCAAACAGTCTTTAAAAAAATATAGTTTCCATGTAATTATTTCGGATAAAGCTAGCCATACAGAGCTGGGTAAAAACCCCATTTCTTCATCACTTTTTTATTTGTTAAGGAATTACCCAGTTATCAATACTAGGATGCTCTCTAAAGATAGACCCTGTAATTACCAGTGCACACATATAGTAACTTAAGTATGGAGAGACACAGATGGCAGGAGGCTGGATGAGAATTGAAGAGGAGGAGGAAAGAGGGGAGGGGAGGGGAGGGAAGGGGAGGGGAGGGAAGGGAAGGGAAGGGAAGGGAAGGGAAGGGAAGGGAAGGGAAGGGAAGGGAAGGGAAGGGAAATGAAGGAAAGGGGAAAAGGAAAAAAGTGAAGAGAATGAAAAAGAAAGGAAGGGAAGGGAAGGGAAGGGAAGGGAAGAGAAGAGAAGAGAAGAGAAGAGAAGAGAAGAGAAGAGAAGAGAAGAGAAGAGAAGAGAAGAAAAAGAAAGAGAAGTGGTTTCATGTAATTATAGAATCCATGTTCTACAATTTACTGACTTTTAACTGGATACTTGGGAAAACCTATGATGTACATGAAACATACATCATTCATTGAAGTCAGCCAGCCAATGGTAAGCATTCCAATCTGATGTTAAAAGCGAGAACAGCAACAACAAAAAAAAGGTGAAAACAGGAAATCAAAATCCCACTTCAAGCAAGAATCCTGAGAGAGTATAAACCGTGTTTCTTCCCTCTTTATTTAAATTTGGCTCCTGCATGAGTTGGATGAAGTCCATTCACACTGCAGAGGGCCATCTGATATATTCACTTTACCGGTTTAGACACTGACTAGAAATACCCTTATAAACATACCTATAGACAACAGTTAGCTAGATACTGAGCATTGCATGGTCTGGGCAAGTTGGCCTACAAACTTAAGCATTTGTTCCTGTAACCTACAAATCCCTCTATTCTATCTCTTTTATCTTCAGAGCCTTTTCCTGCCAGAGCAAAGGGGTGGAACAAAGTTTCTCAAAGGAACTTACTACATTTCTTCTCCATATTATACTAGCATTTCTTGGCTTGTTATCTTATTAGCTACAACATGTTCAGACTTCTCAGCTATTTGTTTAAGTGAGTGTAGATGTGTACATATAAGTACTTGGAAAAGATGAAAGAAACAGAAAAGCATGCAGCTTAAGAAAGCATTTGAAGATCATTCCCCATTTCAGCCTTTGTAATTTTCATGATACAATGTCTGGGAAAACACAGAAAGAGACAAGAGTGCATAATAAACCAAGAAAGTAAGATTGACAACTAATCTACTGCCAAAATCTTAGAGGAATTTCCTCTAATTACAATATTCATAGAGTGGAAAAGAGAAACACAATTGTCAGCTGACATTAGCACATAACTTGTCACTTTCAGGAGATCAAAGCTGCCAGTGTAAAGGACAGAACAGAAGCAGACCTCCACATCTACGATGCTTTGGATTGGAAATGCAGAATCCATGACAGGTAGCAGGCATGGCTGGCTGTTGAGTTACGGCTGTGCTGACCCCAAAGCATCTGTGCACCCTGCATATGTATGTGTATGCACCTTTGCAAAACTGCATTAAAAATGTAAAAGGTCACACATGTCTGTCCATGTGTGTGCATGTGTGTATGTGTATTTTACCCAATTTAAACTGCAACTTGTAAATACATTAAGAAATAATAATTTGGGAGAATGCTTTAAACCTGAGGGCAGTGGAGATTTGATATGGGATTCCCCTCTGTATGCTGTGAATATTATTTGTTACTAAAGAAACTGCTTGGGCCTGTTGATAGGGTAGAATTTAGGTAGGTGGGGAAAAACTAAACAAAATGCTAGGAGAAAGAAAGGCAGGGTCAGAGAGAAGTCATAGAGCCTTCAGAGATGGACACTAGGAACGTCACCCAGTAAGCCAAAGCCACATGGCAATATACAGATTAATAAAAATGAGTTAAATTACTAAAACAGCCAATAAGAAGCTAGAGCTAATAGGCCAAGAAGTGATTTAATTAATATGGTTCCTGTGTGGTTATTTCAGGTCTAAGCTAGCCAGGCGGCCGGGAACCAACAATCGGCCTCCTCCCTACTAGAGTTTTATGGTTACATTTTTATATTTCAAGTAAAACCTCAGTAACCATTGGCAATATTGATTCAGAAAAGAAAAAACTCCTCACTACTTTAGATCATACACAGATAAACTTTTCAGGTCATAGTCGTAGCTAACATCGAAGACAGAGAACTTGCTGACAATGGCGCTGCTTGTACTCCAATTTCCTCCTGCATTTTACAAGCCATGCGACCTTGCATGATTAGCTTATTATCAAACTATCAATAAGTTTACCTGCAATATAGAAATAAATATAGTCAGGTCACATGTGGTGACCCATCTGTAATCCTAATAGAACTTAAAATAAGAATATTGTGAGTTCAAGTTTGAGGCTAGCTAGACCTGGATCAAATATGTTTTTAAAATTAGGGGAGTTCAGTATGCTGATGTGTTTAAAGTGCTTCAGTTTGCCATATGTTTGATATTAATATCAAATCTACATGTTTGATGGAGAATTAAAAAAGCAATTAAGACTTAGAAAGCAAACACATAATAAATTACAAAGGGAAACAAAATTTAGAATTGTTTTCTATTTTGTAATTTCAATAAAATATAAAACCCACAGACTCTGAATAAATAGATGAAAGATGAGATTATATGAAAATAAGTTGAGATAAGAAGGGAGGGGCCTAAGAGGCAGGTAGGGGCTAAGTAAGTTGGCATGCTAAAGATTGGGAGGAGATTAAAATTGCAATAAAAGAATAGAAATCTGCCTTAAAAGCAATAAAGGGCAACTGTAAGGCTGTAAAATTAATGATGATGAGTTTAAACTCCAGAATCGGCAGAAGAAAAGCAGAACAAAGAAGAAAATCTCAAAGACACACGTATTGTGATAAGGATGACTGGCTGAAAGAAATATGGGTCAGATATGAGTATACTTGGCTCTCACAAAGGCCACAGTTAAAAGAAAAGTGATTAGTAAATGTGGGTTAGGGAATGCATACTGTATGCATGCAGTGAGGCAGTGTTTTCAATAAAATAGATTATTAATGTAAGATATGTATATAACTGGCATGAATGTTCAATGTGTTTGTAAATCAGTGTGCCCACTCACTAGATGAATATAATGTGCACTTTAAGGAAAAACTGAAAAAAAGAAAATATTTTTAAATTTGTCCACATTCTGTTGCATAGAAATACTCATAGGTGGTTTTTTACACATAAAGCAAAGAAAACCAGTCTACAAACCACAATAGCAGAGAACTTAGACAACAATGAGGACACTAAGAGAGACTTACATAGATCTAATCTACATGGGAAGTAGAAAAAGACTAGATCTCAGTAGTCCTCATTGTCCGCTATGTTCAGCGAGACCGGTTTTAACCCAGGCTTTTTCAGACCCAGGCCAGCTGGCCTTGGTGAGTTCCCAATAGGACATCCCCATTGTCTCAGTGTGTGGGTGCACTCCTCGCGGTCCTGAGTTCCTTGCTCGTGCTCACTCCTTCTGCTCCTGATTTGGACCTTGAGATTTCAGTCCGGTGCTCCAATGTGGGTCTCTGTCTCTGTCTCTTGTCTCCTTTGGGGTTTTTGATCCTACTGCACCTATTGGTTTTGTGGGAGCCTAGGCATTTTGGATGCTCACCTTACTAGACCTGGATGGAGGTGGGTGGTCCTTGGACTTCCCACAGGGCAGGGAACCCTGATTGCTCTTTGGGCTGACAAGGAAGGGGAACTTGATTGGGGGAGGGGGAGGGAAAGGGAGGCTGCGGTGGGGAAGAGACAGAAATCTTAAATAAATAAATAAATAAATAAATAAATAAATAAGAAAAAGACTAGATCTCCTGAGTAAATTGGGAGCATGGGGACCTTGGGGGAGGGGAAAGGCAGGGACGGGAGCAGAGAAAAATGTAGAGCTCAATAAAAATCAATAAAAAAGAAAAAAGAAATACTACTAACTGTACTATTAATTAAATATTGTGTGCTATTTGAAACTGAACATGAATAGTAATGAGATCATGTAAACATAGTAAATATTAATGAAATTTAATAATGAATGTCTAATCCATAATTTTACTTATATATTTTCTGCTCAAAAGCAATATTTAGGGTCGTAATGTGCCTTAGTGGGAGCTTGCAAATTTATCATGTGCAAGATGCTACATTTGGTACACAAGAAACAAACCAGAAACACAAGGATCATCAGTTGGCTGCAAAGAAATCTAGGAGCAAAGCAACCAACCATTTCAAAAATTCAAATAATTTCAGAAATTTGTAAAAAAAATGAAAAAAATTATATCACATCAATTCTTAATAACTCAGAAATAAGCTCTGCTGCCATTTTGAAGAACATTCTTAAAGATGTCTTTCTATACAAATGAAATCAATACAAATAGGATGATGTAGAATTGGTTATGTAAATAGAGAAATGAAATGATATATAAATCCATTTAGTAAACAATCTCTTTGTGTTGTCAAGACTATATAAACAACTTTAAAAATTTAATGTATTGTGTATATACATATATATTCCATGACAAATAATATAGATTTACTAATCACATTTACAACATTAAATTATTATATAGGTTTAGTCCTTGATTCACTTCCTTATAGCTGAGTAATGGAACCATACTTATTTATTTGGAAGTCCTAAACTGAGTTTTTTCACATTTATAATGTGGATAAATAATACTGCACTCAGGTAAAATGGATATGTTAAATGAATAAGCTGGAAACACTTGTGAAACATAGAAAAGTGTTGAGAACATTATAAGAGCTACATAAGTACCTGGCATTTTGTTCATATTTAGATCCTACTTTATCTTTTCAACAACAACCAAAAAATGTTACTATCTGAAGAGAATGAGTATTTATTTAATAAATTTGGGCTTTTTTGTTTTTCAACATCATGAGAAGGAAGGACTGAGAAATGTCATTTTTAAGCACAGAAACAGCTGACCTGAGCTCATGAGACTTCATGGACTCTGGACCAAAAGCTAGAGAGCCTATATGGAATTGACCTAGGCTCTTTGCATACGGATGACAATTGTAGAACTTGGTCTGTTTCTGGGGTCCTTAGCAGTGGGACTAGCATTGATTCCTGGTGTATGAATTGACGTTTTGGAACCTATTCTCCATGCTGGAATACCTTGTACCACCATGATGCAGGGGGAGGAGCTTAGTCCTGCCTCAACTTGATGTGCCATGCTTTGTTGATTCCCATGGGAGATCCATTCCTTTCTGAACAGAAGAGGAGTGGGTGGAGGGAGGGAACAGGAAGAAATGAGGTATGGAAAACTATAGCTGGTATGTAAAATAAATGAAAAAAACTAATTTAGAAAAAGAGAGAAAGATAGAACTAGCTTTTAAAATTAGGCAATAAAATAATTAAAGACTTGGGAAAAACACACAGATGAAAAAAATAAAACAGTGACAATATCATGTATATTAAGGTGTATATTTAAAATATAAGTTAGCACTGCCATAGGAGCATGTTATCCTGTTAGTAAATATTGGGAGTGTAGTTCTGTGGTGGAGGGCCAGAATATGAGAGAAAGAACACTGGAAATACTACACCTGGAATCCAAATGATGAAATCTATATTGATATAGGCTCCTCTTTGAAATACACAAAGGTAATAATTCTCGTAGAGTCTGAGTTTTTTCTCACTATTGTTTTTTCACACTGCTATCACTCAAGTAAGGAATTAACTCTTCAACTTCTTTTTCCTTTTCTAAAAATTGAAAGTGTTTTTTTTTCATACAATAAATTCATTTCATGCCTTCCCTTCTCCCAGCTCTTCCCAGATTCTCCCTGTCTCCCCACTCACCTAAATCCACAACTTTTCTTGCTCTCTACCATTATAAAATAAATAAAAAACCAGAACAAACAAGTAAACCAAAGTAGAATAAAACAAATAGAAACAAAATGACATAAAAGCACAAGGAAAATACAGACAAAGACAGACAGACACACACACACACATACACACACATACAAACAGGTGTACACACAGAAATCCCACAAAATTGGAAACCATAATATAGAATGAAAGACTAGTTAGTTTTTAAAAATACACTGAAAAAGCATTATGAGACAAAAATCCCTCCAAAAGAAAAGAAACACTTGCTGAACAAGTTTTCTGTCCTACCTGCTCATGTCCAGTCAGACAACCATTCAGTCCCAAAGAAATACACAGAGGTCTATATTAATTATAAATTAATTGGCCTATTAGCTCAGGCTTCTTATTAATTCTTATAACTTATATTAGCCATAATATGTGTCTGTGTTAGCCACATGGCTTGCTACCTTTGATCAGTGAGGCAGTCTTATCTGTGTCCTCTATGTCTGGGTGATGACTGCGGACTTGAAACTTCCCTCTTCCCAGAATTCTCATTGCTCCACCTCTACTTCCTGCTTGGTCACCCCACCTATACACCCTGCCTGGCTACTGGCCAATCAGTATTTATTTAAAACACAGTTGTTGCAAGGAGAAGGCTCCTTGTTCATCTCAGAGGCCAGGCTAGCTTAGCCCCAAAATAACCACACAGAAACAGTATTAATTAAATCACTGCTTGGCCAATTAGCTCTAGTTTCTTATTGGCTAATTCTTACATCTTAGTTTAACCCATTTCTATTAATCTGCAAATTGCCATGAGGCAGTGGCTTACCAGGAAAGATTCAGCATGTCTGTATCTGGCGGCTCCATAGTGTTCCTCTTTAACTTTGCTTCCTTTCTCCCAGCATGCCATTTAGTTTTTCCCACCTACCTAAGCTCTGCTCTATGAACTAAGCTCAAGGCAGTTTCTTTATTTATTAACCAATGAAAGCAACACAGAACAGAAGGAACACCTATACCAACAAGTGACAAGGTAGAGACCATTGTCCCACAACACTTCCCCCCTTTTATTTTAACAAGAATCCTGAATTGAATCTCTTTTGTTTAGCTTTTCTACTGACCATTATCTATAAGAACTTCTAACCAACATTCTAAACAAAGGCAAACATTTACCTTTTTCTTCTGGTGGTGTGCGGAGTACCTTCCAGTATGCTGAGCACTATTCAGTAGAAAAGAAGGCTCTAGATAGGTGCTAGCTATTGTTGACTTCTCCATGTTTGTTAAATTATGTTGGTGTGAATATAAAGCCTTACCTTTAGTTTGTAAACTGGTGACAGCCTGGATTTGGGGGGGGGGGCGTGAAGTTTTATGTGGTATTTTTGGCCAACAACTCAATTAGATTTAGCTCATTTCTGGTACAGAATGTTTACTTTGGTAGAAAGATATATAGTTAGGGCTTTGTCTCTCCCCCGTTGCTTGGTGATTCCATTGATAAATTTTCTTTATTTCTTATTCATAAATTTTCATCTGATTGCTTATGCTTATTTTATTAAAATGGTCTTTGTTTTAAATATTTATCTTTCATATATTTTCACATATGTAAGACAGAATAAAACAAAAACAAATTGCCCTACATGATCTTACTAGTAGAAGTCTGCACAGATTCTCAGTGGGAAAGTAAGTTAATAAAGTGACAGTAGAAAACCAAATAGGTGTGCCATATAACACAGCAATCTCACCTCCAGGTGCACATTCTTATGAAGATGAAAAAGAAATTAATATGCCAAAGAGATAGCTGCTGCCTCAATTTATTTCAGCATTATTCACAATAGCTAAGCTAGGGATTCAAGAATGTCACAATCAGTAGATGAATGGATAAAGGTAGTTTTTGTATATCATACAGTATTGACTGCCATAAAAAATTAAATCGTATAATATTCAGAAAAATGAATAGGACACAATGCTATTATGTTAAGTGAACTAAGCCAGACACAAACACAAAAAAATCTCCATGTTCTGTGCCAGGCATAGGATCTTCACGAAGGATGCCCTACATGACAGTTAGAGGTTGCATGGATGAATGGATGCAGGATTTAATTAGAACATAATATAGGCTATAATACAATATGGCACTAAACATGTTTAATTTGTATCTATTAGTCACTTCTAAAATAAAATATGTTTAAAACATGGCATGTGTTTAATCTATTTAAATAGATAATAAAAGAAGGTTAAACATAATGACACTAGCATGTTCATGGTAAGTTTTGAAATATTTAATTTATCTTTATGTTACCAGGGATTTTGGAAGTGAATATGAGCAAAGATTAAAGATATTTATATATGAAAATATCATATGCAGCCCATTATTTTATATGCCAACTTAAAAAAATAGCAAAACCACAGTTTTAAAGTAACAGAGAAAAAAAGAAACGTAGTCAATTTAAAGGAATTGATATACTTTAAGTAAAATATTTTATTTGATGAGACATTGAACCTTTTGAATTCTTCTGGGTTAAGCAAAAAATACTGACAGTCTTCAGGAGTTGAGATTGTACCACATCTGAGAACATTGCTGGCATAGAAAACTTTGGGCAATTCTTACTATGGGATATAAAATAACTCAGCACAGATTCACTAGGATGCATACCTTTGCTTATTTCTGTTTTGAATGTACATCATTTGCTTCAAACTTGATAGCAATTACATTGTGCTCTGTGATTGCACTTTCCAGGCAACCTGAATTGTGTGTTTTGTTATTCTATGTAGGCTCCTCCCTCCTTCTTAAAAGTTTTCCTTTTTCTCTAACTATTGCATTTGGGATCTATGTTAGTTTTTTGCTCTGCTGTCACTGAAGCGCCAGATGAACAGCTTCAAAAGGACCTGTTTAATCTTGGCTCTCTGTTTTAGAGGGGTTAGTACAACATCACATTGCTTGATGCTTCTGGCCCCAGTATAGAGGGAAAGCAACACAGGGATGAGAGTAAGCGACTGAGTATGGCTGCTTAATTCATAGTAAACAGAAAGACAAGAAAGACAAAAAGAAGACGGGCAGTATGACCTCCAAGGAAACACTCTCGTTGGCCTATTTCCTCCACCCAGGCGCTAATCCTAGAATTTTAGAAACTTCCTAAAATTACCATTAGCTGGGCAACAAAATTTTGATCAGAAAAAGCTGTAGGTGCTATTTCACATGTAAACCACAACTTAATTTAATAAATATTAATTTAATGAAATGATTATATATTTGTTTAATATATATTCATTCTTTTGCCTTTTGCTTTTTCCTCTGGAATATCTTATAATGCAACATGTGGCCATCCAAAGGAAGTGTGCTGAATATCCCTGTCTCTCTGTAGTTTAGGCAAAAATTAGTCGTGAGAAAAATGGATATTCAGACTCTAACCTTCTATGTAAGACTACATGACATCTGTAAAGCCTGTATCCTAAACTCAAAATTTTGGTCATGAGAAATATACCTCATATTGTAAGTTTACAGCACCTCTATATTGTTCAATCTTTAAAACAAATAAACAAATAATTAAGTTGTAATTGACATCATCAACACATATCCAAGGTAAACTTTAGGAGACCCTTCTTATTTAAGCTTGCTTGGTTTTGTTTATGATACTAGTCTGGAACCTAAAAATACAACATTAAAGAGGCCAACATAGATTATAGATTCATATAAGTGAACTACTGAGTCACTGAAGATAAAGCAACCACACCAATGGAATGGTGCAGAATACACATAAACCAAATTAAAAACTCTAATATACATTTGTAATTCGGATTCATAGACAATAAAAAACCTCATTAAAAAGTAAAATGCCATCTTTATCTGTCAAATTGGAGTGAAAAATATGAAAGTGATTTTTCATATAAGCGAGAGAGTGAGAGAGAGAGAGAGAGAGAGAGAGAGAGAGAGAGAGAGAGAGAGAGATGTTCAGATGACTGATGGTCCCCACACAATGAAAGATTATGCAGTCTTTGCTTCTCACAGAACATGAGATTAAGTAGTCACAGGGTTCTACCCTCTGGGCATATCAATAGTAGCATTATGAATTGGATATCATTTCAGCACATTTAAGACTGAAACAAGAAATAGATCTTCTCAGCCACCATGAGTCACATGATCCTATTTGTGAGGCTCTTGAACATTAAATGGCTCTTTGAAAATAGTCTTTTTATACCTTAAGTACAGCTCAAATCAGAAACATATATATTTTGCAGCTATTTGAATCACAAAATGATTGAGTTTTTGTCAGTTTAAGAGGGATTATCAACCCTGTATATCATATCTTTGAAAGGCCGGTAGGCTTTCCCTTTCAAGGATTTGGACTGGGAGAAATACACAGTGCTGTCTGGCACAACTCAGTGCTGACCATTGTAAATTTCTACACTCTCTTTACATATTTTAGTTACATATAAATAGGGAGGACAAAAAATAGTTGTAATGTGTTAAATGGGCTCAGAATCATAAAAAAGACATGCATTTTTATCACATGGTTGGAATTGTAAACGTGAGCTCCTATTTCCACTTCTCTTTACTTCCTTTGCCTCCTTTGCCTTATTGTACTTCCTATATACTAGAAGGCTTATGTGGGAAAGAAAACACTGAAGAATCATGAGAGCATGGCAGAATTGGGGTATGGCTCTTTAAGCTTGACAGAGAATGAAAGGCCTAATTCCTGTCCCTGTAACCCCAAAGGCCATGTGGTACTCAAGATGTAGTTCAACCTAGTTCACAGAATCATTTGGGAACAAAAAAATATCCCTCTTATTGAGTAGTACCAGGAAAATATGAAGAGACAGAGACACTTTCGGCTCAGACCATCTGGGTGACATAAGATTATAGAAAAGTCAGACAGGATATAAAAACCCCAACCTGTCATTCAAATAGTCTGAAACTGAGTTAAGGATGCTAAACCTTGTCTACATAAAGGGGAACTAAGGCCGCTGGTGACACAGAATACAATTATACTTGATAACATTTTAATTAATCTGCAAATAGTTATGTTCTTTGGTAAGGGAAGTGATTTATGAAATAATAAAACTTTATAACAAATTGAAATGAATACTATTAAAATATCTATCATCAAATTTTTAAAGTATATATTTGTACATGTATGTTTGTGTCTTAAAGGGATGCATATGAGGGTAATAACTATGACAGCCAGAAAAGGGAGTGGGATCTCCCAGAGCTGGTGTTAGAGGAGTCATGAGCTTCCCAATGAGGAGGTAGGCTCTGGGAGTCAAACTCAGATCCTCTGCAAGAATAGTATGTACTCTCAAATGCTAAGTCATCTCTTTAGCGCCATGTATTTTTTTAAAAAACGACATCAATTTCTTAACACATTTAGGCAGTGATAACAAAACATGATACACTAGGCAGATTGCAAGGAAAAGAAAATTTTCCTGGCACATCTGAAGCTGAGGAGCCCAAGATTAGTGCACTAGCAGATCTGAGTCAGTGGCCTAGGCCATAGGTGTTATCTTCTTACTAGGTCCCTGTGTGGTACAAGGGCAAGGCAGCTCCCTAGGACTCTTTCAAATGGCAGGAACCTCACTCAGGAAGTCTTTGCGCACATCATCTATGACCTCCCAAAGGTTCGGCTCAATCACAGTTTTGTTTATTTTGAAGCATGTAAATTTGGGGGAAGTGCTAACATCCAGCCCATAGCACAGGATTTTAGGAGGGAAGAATAAGTAAACAGTAGTCGAGGAGGAGACAGAGTGAACTAAGCAATCCAGATGTGACTCCGATATCTGAAAGGTCTTGTCAAGGTCAAGAAGAGCTTGCTAAGAATGGGGATGCCTGTCAATAATCCCAGCACCTGCGGGTGAGTGGATAAGACCTGAGAATTCTTAGTTTATGAATTATGTGGGACATATAGCCAGACCCTGACCAAAAGAACAATAAAAGCAAACACCACCACCACCCACCACCACCACCACAACAAAAATAAACGAAAAGAGAAATACAGTTTAGAAGAATAAAGGGGTGGATTCTCCTGTGTCAACATTTATTCAGAGCTGAGAGGCATTTATTGCTCTGAAAACTACTCAAGTTTGTCTGACCCAGCACTCACCATAGTGTACACAATTTGTCGCTGATGAGTGCTGGTTCTGTCCTCTGTCTTTTGACACTTGTCCTGTTCTGTGGCATTGAAAAGGCCATCCACTAGTGATTAAACCCTCTCATCGTGTTTGTCAAATTGTCGTAACTACAGGCTTCCCCTGGTCCCGACTGCTAGACTCTTGACACTGCAATGGAGTGTCAGGTTTGGCTAGACACTTTCCGAAATTTCACATTGTTCTAAACTTTCATCTGAATAGATTCTACATCTCTATCCCACACAGTTTACTCTGGAAAATCTGGAAGAAAAATAAGTCTACGACGATGTTTCCATGTGAAGAAGATAGAAGTCTATTTTATTTGAAACTGCAGGTAGTAACACTCAACTGTCTCCATGGTAATTACCAAGAGGGATGCTGCTCCAGGCTGGAACCCTAATTGTAGCACTTTCTGCTGGAGTCTAGGAAGCTGGCAATCCAAATTTATTGGAACACAGGAGTGTGTTCAGGACACAGGAAATTAACATGACTAGTGACAGGGACAGGGCATTTTAAAATGCCATGACCTTCAGTCAGTTGGAGTACAGAATGGCTTGAGTATGCGAAACACACCACTCAAAACATCCAAGTCAGAAAATAAAGTCCTTGACTCTGCTGGCTTCTACAGTTCTTTCTCCCCTCTTCTAGAGGATTCCCCTAATTCTCCTCAATGTTTTGGCTATGGGTCTGCATCTGTAGGAGCCAGAGGGGTCAAGGACAACAAAGAAAGCTCACATAGTAAACTAATCTGGGCTCATAGAGACTGAACTGACAACCAGGGAACCTACACGGGATTGACTTAGGCACTCGGTATGTATGTTAGGGTAGTGTAATTGGTCCTCTTGTGGGACTCCTAACAAAGGGAACAGGAGCTGCTTCCAACTCATTTACCTGTTTTTGGTACCCTGCTCCTTATACTGAATCACTTTGCCCAGCCTTAGTACATAGGGAGGTGCTTAGTCTTACCGAAACTTGATATGCCATGTTTTGTTTGTTTTGTTGTTACTCATGGGAGACACACCTTTTCCTAAACAGAAAAGGAGGGGGAGTGGATTGGGGGTGTGAACAGAGGGTGGATGGGGGAAAGATACTAGAAAGAGAGGAGGGAGAAAAAACTACGGCCAGGATGTAAAATAAGCAAATAAATTTTTATATATTTATTTTTTTATTCATTTTACATTCCAACCCCAGTTCTCCCTCCCACCTTTCATCCTACCCCCATTTCATCCCCCCACCCACAACCCAATGCTCATCCACTCCTACCAAAGGGTAAGGCCTCCCATGGGTAATCAACAAAGCCTGGCACATTTAGATGAGGCAGGACTAGGCCCCTCCCTTCTTCATTAAGGCTGAGCATGGCATCCCACCATAGAGAATGGACTCCACCAAGCTAGCTCATTCACTAGGGATAGACCCTGGTCCTACTGCCAGGGGCCTCTCAGATAGACCAAGTTACACAACTGTCTTCCACATGCAGAGGGCCTAGTTCAGTCACATGGACATAGAGGCTCCACAGCTGTCAGTTAAGAGAGTTAATGAGTTCCTAGGAACTTGGGTTCTGCTGTCTCTGTATTTTAAAAAACGGTATAAACTCACTTAAAAGTTCAAGAATACAAGGTGCATGAAGGGAAGAGAGTATGTTTAGTGAGCGTTTCTAACATAATAATAGTAAAAGTCATTGGAATAAAAATTAATGAAAAAGGAATTATTGTCAACTAAATTATTATGTGCCAATTTTATGAAAATTATATAAGTCATTTATTCATTCAACATTATTCTCGAACACCTATTACATTGTCATGTTCCAGGAATATCAAGATAAAAAAATTAAACAAGTCTGTGG
This sequence comes from Alexandromys fortis, assembly GCF_014885135.2. Taxonomy (NCBI): domain Eukaryota; kingdom Metazoa; phylum Chordata; class Mammalia; order Rodentia; family Cricetidae; genus Alexandromys; species Alexandromys fortis. The sequence goes on from NW_026067949.1 coordinate 11,167,027, forward strand.
CTTTAGATAGCTTAAAGCATGAGAGGTGATAAGTAAAATGATAAACATGAAATATATTAGGTATAACTTATTATAAAGACAACTAAAGCAAGAATAAGGTCTGAAGAGTGTGGGAAACAATTTTGTAACTTTACATCAATATTCAGAAAAATTGATTAATTCAATACTAAGCCATTATAAATGTACCAAACTGTATTTCAAGCTGAAGACATGATTACATGATTATGGTGACATTTGAATTCAAGTGACTTTAAAACACATCTCTTGAGAATGCATCTGTAGTATTCATAGTTAAAAGGCAATAAAACTGAAACATATTTAATAATCTTTCTGGATCAAAAGTGATGATTTTTTGAAATTATTGTATGTTAGCTATAGGGCAATGGAAGTTTAGTAACTTCATTAATATCATTTCGAAAGTCAAGTGTTTGAGAACAAGTGAAAATAAATAATAATTTGTCTATAGAAATCCTTGAAATCATTGAAATACAAATCTGAATTGGAAAAACCTTATGTGATTATATTTTCTAATGCAAAATATGCCTTTCATGGCCTGAAAGCAATGTGTCTGACTATGTTCAGTTTGGATCATCATTCATCAGTTTCAAGAGTTGAGTTAGGACCCTTTGACAGGTAAGGGTCAGGATTTTTTGTGTGTGTGTGCAAAAAAATAAGGAAGACTAATAAAGGCAAATGTGCACCATTAAAACCATTTTAATTTAACTTAAAAACAAATTCATTATTATTATTATTATTAATATTATCCTTACTTAATACTAGGAATCAAAATTTCCACTTCCTCCGCTCCTCCCATTTCCCTCCCACTCCGTCACTCTCCCTCTCCCCTCCCCCTCCAGTTCTAAGAGTGGGCAGGGTATCCTACCTTATGGGAAGTCCAAGGCCCTTCCCCCTCCAACCAGGCTTAGGAAGGGATGCATCCAAATAGACTAGGATCCCAAAAAGCCATAACATGCCATCGAGACAAATCCCAGCGCCATTATCATTGGCTTCTCAGTCTGCCCCAATTGTCAGCCACATTCAGAGGGTCCAGTTTGATCCCATGCTCGTTCAGTCCCATTCCAGCTGGCTTTAACGAGCTCCCGTTAGTTCAGGCACACTGTGCCAGTGGGTGGATCAACCCCTTGTGGTCCTGACTTCCTTGGTCATATTCTCCCTCCTTCTGCTCTCCAGCTGGACCTTGGGAGCTCAGTCCAGTGCACTCATGTGGGTCTCTGTCTCCATCTCCATCTGTTGCCGGACAAAGGTTCTATGGTGATATTCAAGATAGTCATCAGTCTGACTACAGGACAAGGCCAGTTCAGGCACCCTCTCCTCTACTGCCCAGGGTCCTAGCTGGGGACATCCCTGTGGACATCTGGGACCCCATCTAGGGTCAAGCCTTGTTGAAATAAGAGCGGCGGGGCTGTGTCCCCAACACCCCGGCCGCTTGGCTAGCTCACGCCCGAAATAACAACACATAAACTGTGTTCATTTAAGAACTGCTTGGCCCCTGAACTCTAGCCCTTACAGGCTAATTCTCGCACCTGGACTAGCCCATTTCTAATGATGTGTGTAAGCACCCCAAGGTGCGCTTACCGGGAAGATTCTAGCCTAAGTCCATCGTGGGTTGCAGCTGCCTGGGAGAGCAGAGCATGGCGGCTGTCCGGTCCCTCTGGAAGCAGTGCAGAGTCTGACCTCACTTCCTCTTCCGCCCAGAATTCTATTCTGTTTCCTCCTCCCATCTATCTTTTAACCTATCAGGGCCAGCCAAGCAGTTTCTTTTATTGCTCAGCCAATGAAATCAACAGATTGATATATGACACTCCCACATCAAAGCCTCTTGCCAACCCCACAATGCTTCCCTTAATTAGGATATTCTTCTTCCATGCTCCCCTGTCCGTCCTTTCTCCATCTCAAACATCCCACTCCCCCAAGTTCTCCCCAACCCTCCCCCTTCTCCCTTCTATCTCCCCATCTCCCCTCCTCCCACCCCACCCCTACCCCCATGCTCCCAACTTTTGCCTGGCGATCTTGTCTGCTTCCAATTTCCAGGAGGATCTATATATGTTTTTAAAACAAAATCTTTATCTTTCCCCAAACTCCCACACAGCATTACCTGCTTACGTCATGATCTATTACATTCAGCCAAGAACTCTGACAATATGTAATGTTATATAATGTATACATTATACACACATGTATGTATATTCATATATGCATGTATAGTTCTTCAGACTGAATTTCTCGAATATTGAGATCTACCAGACCACACATATAATAAGGTATTTATGCATAAGATTTTATTTCGCTGTTGAATCACTGAAGTGCAAATAATAATAAACCATGAGAGTGACATCAAAATACACAGAATATGCATCTTTACACCACAATGACTTCACAAGACAAATTGTAAAAACTTGGGGGATCTGAGGGTTCTAGAATGGAATGCAGAATGTGACATAACACAGTCTCTAGTAGCACTCTAAACAAACATCACTAAAGGGGTAGAAAGTGTGTGAGAAGCTAATCTAAGTAACTGGAAATGAGCACAGACTGTAAGACTAAAGGCAAAAGAAACTAGATATAAGTACTGTACTCTAGTTGATGAAGCTGTGTCTCCTGGGCTTAGAGGTTAATAACTCGGATACGTCTGTATGTGTACACAGTAATTGAAAAGTTAAATGTTGGCAGATGGTAGGAGCCAGATTTCTCACTGTTGGAGAAGAGGATATAGATAAGCAAGTGGAAAAGTCTCAAATGTTCTAAATTGCAAGGAATTAGATTCACGGACATCAGCATGAATTTATGTGCAATGTAGTATAGATACAGATTATTGAACATAAAAATCACTATAGATACCTAGGCAAGCACATATTAATATGTATGATCACATATTCCATAGGTATGTAAGTTGAGATGCCTAATAATAAGACACTCTAAGAGCAAGGAGTTCATCTAGAGAAAAGACCTTGATTTCTGACACTATTCTCCATTGAATTGAACCAGGGTTCCTTGAGAAAATGTTTGATTTTAAATTAGGGACTGGAAAGTGTGCCAATGCTTAAAGAGTACAGTAGCACCAGAAGTTAAACAGACACACATAACTACAAATGGTGAGGATTTGGGGGCTAGGAATGAAGATCAGTGATACAGCTAGCATGTTGTGGGATCTTGGCTTCTACTCCACCCCTCCCCCCAAAAATAAATGAATACACAAAAGTGAAAACAGGGATTAAGATGAATAGTGATCAAGTAACAAACTGAAAAGGCCTCTAATAGAAAAAAATAGAAAAGCATAAAGTGGGATAGGATATTAAAACATGAAGAATATGCAGTAATCTAAGAGGATAATGAGCTCAAAGGGGCAAAGAGACAAATCTTTTTCAGAACTCCAAACAACTTTCTTACGCTTTAGTTCACCAGCCACATTATAACTCTCCATCTTTCAGTGCAGGCTGGACAGTTCTTTTCTTTCATAAAATGCAGACAATTTAAGAAGAGAAATGAAGAGTAAGTTTACAGTAGAGAAATCACTGGTAAGCACACACTTAAATTGATGTTCAAGGTCAACAGCAGCCATAACAATGATATTGATATGGGCATCTCTATGTGCTACAGTAAGAACGGTCTGCTCCTATGGTCTCCATGTGAAACACATTGGTACAGTCTAGTTATGAGACAAACTCGAGACAAAATGAGAGATACCCTTCAAAAATACCTGAGTAATCCTCAGTAAACTTGCTAAACCAAGGGAAATCAGTAAAGTGTAACAATAAAGAGAAGACTCCCGAGGTATAAGTACTTGATATAACACAGTGTTTCAGATGAGATTCTGTCACCAAAAGAATCAAAGGCAAAAGTTGAGCAAATCCTAATGCAATGTTTACTTTTAGTAATAATAATTTATCAGTATTTCTTTATTACTTATAATCAGTGTGTTATACTACTTTGAGATACTAATAATACATGAATTATTTCACTATGGTCTCAAATTTCTGTCTATCTGTGAGAGTTTGAAATTAAAAACTGAATTTAAAAACTATAGTTGTATATGTGCTTATTATTTCGAAAGAGGTGAAATTTAGAGCTATATCCAGATAGTCTTCCATTCTTATTTTACATGAAGGAAAGATGGCATGATGCCCACAGAGACTAACTTTTTTGTGGAAGTTCATGGTACTTGTTCAATACATGATATTTCACATTGTCAAGACTGGTGACAAGGTTTGAAACTATCTCAGACTCATAATTTTATCTTAGAGTGATTAAAATTAATCAAATTCAATCAGGAAAATATTCTCAAACAAATGGGGTCTATCAAGATGATATTTTGCCCAGAGAATTACTAATAGTATTTTCAATAGATATGGATAAATGAAAGCTTAGAGACCTCACTCATATGACTTGAATCATCAGATTAATTACTATAGTTTTTAATTTGGCCTAGAGTCCTCAAGTCCAAAACTGTTAGGACTTCAGAATTAAACAGACTTTGAGAAATTAACTCTATTATTCAATTTTAGAAGAAACCAGTTCCTTTAAGAAGCCATTGTACTGATTCATTTACAAGAAAATATGTAATTATCTCATAAACCAAAATTCTGGTGGTAATACAAGGAGCCTAATCTTCCTGTATGGCCAATCAACATGAAAAGCCATGTTAAAACAGATCATTTTCATGCATGCTATAGAAACAAGCAAAAAAGTGTAGAACTGCTTGTGAGAGTTAAGTCAGTCTCCTAGGTAAGCCCACTGCTTCCTCACTGGGCCTGGGTGCTAGTAATGTCTCTGAGTCCTCCACCCACATTGCTGCATAGTTAGAATTATTCCAAAAGCCTCAAAGAAATAGTGATGCTGAAGCCCCTCCCAGAACAACTGACTCCCAGTATTCCCAGGAGGCAGGATTCCTATCATACCACATTTGTACTTGTATTTAGCTCCACAGACTCAAGTAAGATGCATGACGCTACAGATAAAGTCACCAATTCCATATTCCCTCTGCTCCATTAGCACTGTGAAAGCCTGCTTTGCTTTAAAACTTCTTTTAAAGAAACATAGGAATATAACATGTAGAATGACAATACAAACTTTATACTTTGACAGACAGGTGCCACCGGTATGGCAGTGTCCACAATGTAAGCTGATGAATTTTCATGTTCAATTCAAAGAAACATATCTTTATTTATACATACTTCCAAATCATCTTATGTAAAAAATGGAATCATATTTCTGTCAAAAATCTGAAGTCAGAGCACAGCTCCCTGCAACACTTCCTAAGTATGCTTTGAGGCTTGCCATCACTGGGGAATATAAAAGAGATGCTGAAGGAGTCGAGTCTTGATTAGTCCATGATTATTTCTGGTTTCAAAGTGTATCATTCCTATGGGTCTAAATGGCCAATTCTTGATGCAGCCCCTTCCCTACAATGACCAGGTCTAGAAATGAGGCTTTTGAGGTGACAGAAGACATTGCACATGACTCATTCATACACTTGCACATATACGTTAGCTATCTGTCTTCCTTCCTGCATCACTTAAGACATGGAAATATCAGCTCTTCACTTCTGCAAAGTGAGAACAAGGATGAGAACATATTCCAGACAAGTTTTATATTAGTCTCACCATTAACTGTTTCTTGTTTAATTTGAGAAAAGATATAATAAGCATCATATTTGAAAATAATTAAAATTTAAATTTAATAAAAAGCTATATAATGACAGTTTTAAAAATAAAATGTGTTTCACAAAAATAAAATTGTAAACAATATCTATGCATACAAAGGCATAGAAAAGGGATCTAAGATTTTTTTTAAGTTAAAATCATTAAAAGTCTAAAGCCTGGCGGTTTCATAGTATGGATTTGGCAATAGTCCAGTGTTGTTAAGTCCAAGCGTTTCTTCATTTCCCTAAGTGCTGTGGTGCATTTCATTTTCTGCTTATGCTGGTGTTGTTGGATACTCAACAAACAGCTGTATTTTCGCCATCTAAATATTGGTGAAACTCAGCCACCATCCATATTTACAAGTATGTTTGCTTCCACCTTTCACATCTTTCTTCCAAGTGTTTGGCTAAGGAGACATACATACCTCACTGCATTTATACATCTGGCTTCATCAGATACATCTGCCAGGCTGTAGTGCAGATGTCGAATGTAAATACATTTATCCAAATCAAGTGTATGTATCCTTTTCCCACAACCATCTTAACTCTAAATTTTGTTCTACCTTATTGCTTTCAGTATAGTCTCACAGCTTCATTTTTTTTCCTTATGAATAGCAATCTGGAAGAGGAACTTTTTTCCCTTTTCCAAAGCTTATTGGTTGTGACTTTCATTCCCAAGTTCTAAACTTATCTGAATTTGAGTAATAGTGTTATTTTTAGAATGGAAGAAAATCAAACAATGAAAAGCAGAGAAAATGAGGTAATGTGGAAATCACTTCTTTATGTTGTGAATACCATTGTTTAATAAAGAAACTGTCTTGGGCCTGCACAGGGAATAGAGGTATGCTGGGAAACTAAACTGAATGCTGGGAGGAAGGAGGCAGAGTCAGAGAGAAGCCATGGAGCTGCCAGGCAGCCAGCAAACAAACTAACAGCTTTCTTACAACAATTGGGACCCACATGGCAAATTAAAATCCACTTAAACCTGAGAAAGCTAAGGAATCCTAAACACAAAAGAACAGAGGTAAGCAGGTATGGTAATGGCATTTTCTTGTCTGGGCTCTGTTTGCTAGAAGCAAACAGAGGCATGGCTCCTTTAAGAGGGGTTTTCCTGATTCAGTCATAGCAGAAAAAAAAGTCATGCTGTTTTGAAAACTGCAGCTNCCTTCGATATGTTAAGTAACAATGGAAGATGTATGCATGAAACATTTGGGGAACCTAAGAGGAGCTCATAGTTGCATCCAGTGATACTGAAAAGGAAAGCTGATGACCTATAGCTGAGATGTGGATTTAGAGAATAAATATTGAAAGGCCTTTACAGCAAGAAAATGAAGACAGTAAGAATATCTCGATAGTAAAGGTGGGTGGCTTTGAGAAATTGAACAGGTGTGTCTGCTGCAATACGAGGAGGGCAGGCTTTAAAACTGTAGAAGTGCACTGAAGATGGTCCTTTGTGATCCCAGAACTGAGAAGCATTCTTTAGAGGACAAGGAGCCACTGAAATGATACAAGGTTTAATGTGATTTTCGAGTATTTTAACATGAGTATCAGAAAGAAAGTGAGTGGCCTTTACTGTGGAATAAAATGCAGGAAGCCAGAAGACATAGACAGAATAGAATGGTGAAGCTGATGTCAGCCTTTGAGTCACAGAAGGCTGGGGAAAATTCAACAGGATTATCCTAGTAAGTTGTCCACTTTCAGAGTTTTAAGGCGTGAGTGAGATAAAGAGGGAGTCATATGAGTCAACAACGTAGAGATGCTTCTCCAACTATGAAGGTGTAGAATAATTGACCAATGTCAGCCTGTGGCAGGAAGGGGGATAACACAAATTGAAACTTTGGGGGAACTTATCCCTCGAGGAAAGCAAATGGGATGAACCTGGGTATCACCTTCCTGTGAGGAAATCTCACCACAGTCAATTGTGAGGTTGTTCAAAGTATGCTGAGGCCTCACTTCTGTCCTATCAAATCTGAATTGACACACTTCAAGAAGGCCCTGGCCATGTATAATCTTGGAAAGCTCCACATTGATTCAGACTCATGCTTCCAGATAAACTGTGAAGTAAAAACAGAGAGTTGAAATAGCGTAGGAACAGATGTCAGTGAGATAACCTCTAAACTGAAGACCAGAGGCTCATTATATTGACAACTTGACCATCCTGTTACTTCTACTAGATTAACTTAGTGGAAGGAAAAGAAGTGAAGGGGGCTTGCATTCAAATGCTGTTTAATGACAAGCTACCACAGTCTCAGCTCTGCTCTAAGGAATAAGTTAATATCATCATATGTTCTGTGGGATACGGAAACTGCTTAACTGGGTCCTCTTCCTCCTGAAAGTCTCACAAGACCAGAGTCAAGGTATGCAGTAGATGATTTTATGTCTTCTGAACAGGAAGCTTTAATTTCTAAGCTCACTCAAGTTCTCAAAAGCTATTTTCTAGAGGTCCCAACTTATCTGTTGGATCCTTGATGGAAACAACCTTTAACCCTCACAATCCCATCTCCAACAGTACCACTTAGTTCATCTAGCCAATAAGATTCTGAGGAGGAAGACTACTAGCAAGTTTGACCACTGCATTATAATGAAAAAAATTATGCTTTCTCTCATCTGCATAGTCTTCTTAGCTGAAGCAAGGAACAGATCTTGCCCACAAGCAAGTAGAGGATATTCTTCGAGGACATGGTCCAGAAGATAGAAATGACAGGAGTTTTATAATACTCTCCTATAAAGTCACACATTTTCCATGCTTAACTTCAAGTTAATATAGAGGTAGAGAGAATGACAAAGACAAGGAAAAGAGAAAAGTAGACAAATAAAACTATAATGTGCCTTTAAGAAGCCAGTGTTAGTCTGTCTTCTGCTGCTATAACAGAACAGGGGGATTCATTTTAAGGAAAGAGTTGGTTTTCCCACAGTTCTGGAATCTGGGAAGTCTAAGAGCATTCAGCCAATATCTGACAAGGTCCCCCATGTTGTATCATAATATGTGTAGAAAGTAGAGGGCAAATAATGTGGAGAGAAGATAGGGGTTAAACTGTTCCTGCAAGTGTCCTATACCCAAGATTATACTATTAATTAGCTTATAGGGGCAGAACCTTTATGACCCAATGAACCCTGAAAGGTCTCACCTCTTTAAGTATTTACAATGGTAATTAAATTTTGACATACATTTTAGAGAAAAATGTGTGGGCTACTGCAAAGTACCTAAGGTTCTGGCATGACGTCACTCTCTTCCTTGAAGTTCTCCATGATTCTGGGACTAAATGAGGCTACAAGGTAAAGACCAACAATCTGTAAACATGTGGGAAAACATAAGGCATGACAAAAATGAGTTCCATACTTCTTTTTCATATAAGTGTCTTCGTTTTCATTGCCAAGCCTTTTGTCATGGTTTGTTTTGTTTATTTGTTTATTTTAACTGCTGCCCTTTCTTAATGAAAATAAACAATCTAGTAAGTCATTTTAGGTCTCCCTAAAGTAAGTTTTCTCTACTTTCTCCATCCCTACTTCTCTCAATATTATCCTCTCATACCACCTCCTTCTCCCTCTTTAAACCCCCCTCACACACCACACACACACACACACACACACACACACACACTCACATGCATGCACACACACATATGCGCACACCACAACTCTTCATATTCTTTCTTTTCTAAAACAATATACTCTGGAATCAATAAATCTGAAACATCTATCTGCCCAACCACTTCCTAACTAGGTTTTAGTTTAAACTTTTGGAAGTGGAAATAAAACTTTTGCAAGTGAAAATAAGTTTGTTTTGCAAACGTACTAAGGTTACCTGAGACCTATCCTGGGCACAGTACCTAGCGCATACAAAGCATGCTTTTTTTGATATTTGTGGTTAAGATAAATGGTGACAAAAATGATGATATATGGACACAGTCATGTATTTATAACTTCACTGTGTGGATTTGTGGACTAGCTGCAACTACGCTGCCTATTTCACCAAGAAAGGCAGCACATCAAATAGCTGGCACATGGTGTCCTAACCCTTACTTTCACCCAAATAAAGGGAAATCATAGGACAAATGACGACTGACAAAATCAATAACTCACAGTGTGAGGTACTTAGGTGTTGCCCAATGAGAAGAGTAAATAAGGTTGAGAGTAGATTCAGCCAATTCACGTTAGCTTTTGATTCTTGTTTATGTTTCCAGGGAACATCAATCGATAGATTAGCCAGGGACACTTACTGATCATTCATGGAAGGGATTTCTAAGGACAGCACCCTGTCTTTGGCGTGTGTCTCTCACCATCTGGGGGCATACTCAGTCCAAATTCATACAAATGATACAAAATGTTCATAGGACCTATGTCACCCCATCCAAGAGAGTGTTAAGAAGGCAATTTTGCTTTGGAGGCATGAACAAGACAGATTATTGGGTGACCAGAGGAGTGAGAGAAACCAGAAGGGACTCATGTAGAAAAACCAAATGAGCCATGAAAATGTTTTTGAAAGCTTTAATGGAGTGAAACAAAGCCTGTGGTACAATTATAAGTTTAAAAAAGCACAAAATTGAAAACTGTATACGCAGCAAATATTCTGAGACATTTATAGTCTAACTCATCTTTAGATTACTGTCAGGCCATCCATTCAAATGCACACCCATCATTAGAAAAAAAAAGTACCATGATTGTAATGGTTTATGATATTTGGATGGTACAACCGAAGATAATTGCTTTCTTTATTTGTTTTTATCATCTCCTATTATCTCAATGTTTCATAATATAGATAAATAAGTTCTACAACTGACAAAAAATGGAAAGAATAAAGAATCTTTCCTTTATTATACCATCTGACTCACCTAACTGACCTCTGCTTGCTCATTTCATTTTTACTTTATCCAAGAAGACATTCCATTCCAGAAACAGAAGCTCAAAGCCCTTTCTGTTATTCCCCTGGCTCTCATGATCACCCCCGCCACTTGTCCTATCCAGTGTAATTAATTTTCAGTTGCTATACTAGACGGCAAACTCTGAAGACAAAGACCATGTGTGACCTCATTATTGTGGTGGTTCTAATCCACTGTTTAGATTACCTGACACAATGTAAGGATGAACAGAAGAGAAAACAGGACTTATAAGAAAATTATAAGTATAAAAGAGAGTTCAAATTTGATTTTACTTTAGTGATGAGAAGAAAAATGAAGTGCAATGTGATTAAGTGAATGAATCCAAAATACGCCTAAGAAAGAGCATGGTGAAACCTGTCAGGACAGGAATAGTCTGCTAAGGACAATGACAACCTGCTAAGGGGAAAAGAGCAAGCATGGACACTCTGCAGCCACCTTGTGCCCTTTGACATTCAGTAATATGAATTTCCCTGATACAAGGGGTAAACGAGACATTTTCCAGAAGAACAGGAACAAGAATTGGCCTGAGGAAAAGTAACAGGGAGGAGGGGTTTTCTCTCTCCTCTTAGAGAATGTTATAAGTGCTTGTTCAAGCCTGTTCCCTCTACTCTAAGAGGAAGCACACTTTCATTCCTCTTTTCTCCGGAGTCCTGAAAGTGCTGTGTCATCCTGCTGCAGCCTTTGTGGCAGGAAGTCTGGCCACAGCTCCCTCTCCACTCTCTCCAGGAGAGCTAGGGTGGGCGGACCAAAAGGGAGTCTATGCTAGGGGACACTCCACTCACACCTACCCCTGCCCTCTCACACGACCACACCGGACTACCCTTCTATGGAGGGGTGGTAGGTCTGTTTAGAAGAACTATATTCACAAGTAAATATGTAATTTTGATTAATTCTCTATCAAGTAAATAAGGCCAAAAAGAATAAAGTCTTTCCTAAGGACAGAACTCCAAGTCAGTTATGTCGGTTCCGTCTTTGAAAGGTCTCTCATGGAGAATGTTTTCCTCGATGAGTTAGAGGCGCGTCAGCAGTCTGCATGTTTATCATGGGGAAGGTCATTATGTAAAAGACTGTAGGAAACTGACCTTTGGGGTCTTTGGTCTGCTTCTGCTATTGTGAGAGTTATGAGAAATCCAATGTACCCCTTCGGGAAGACTTGAATTACAAAGACGTTGCATAATCGGCCTCTCATCTTCAAAATGTTAGAGGCATTTTCCACTGGCCAAAAGATATATTCTTCTCAACAAAAGGTCTTGACTAGTCAGGGTAACAGCAGAAAGAAGAACAAAAAAAAAAAAAAAAGAAGAAGAAAGAAAAGTCTGTGTATCTAAGAAGCTGGGTAATTCAGGAACATCAGATAATCAGAGATTCTACAGCACACTGCAGTCTTCGGCTTCAATATGGAAAGTGACATTTAATCCCAGGAGTCCACCTGCCTGTGGTCATATGAGAATATTAATTCTTAATTCTGACTAGAGCCTAAAATATGTTTGTGACTTTAAAAACATTTTTCAAAGCTTAGAAATAATACATTGTAGGCACTGGTGATTTTTATTATGCTTTTGTGGGTAAAATGACATTATAGAATTTAGCCTTTATTTTTAGCTTTATCTCTATGCTGAAATTGCTGCCTTGCATTAAATTAAAAGAAAATATTTTTTGGTGATTAAAGGCAAGGTGATTGTAGATGTGGGTGTCATCAGTATTCTGTGTTGAAAGCAATTTACACTTACGCTAGATGACATTAGTGGAATATAATTCACCAAACAAGTAAGAAGAAACTCACAAAGCTAATGGTAATTGGAAGCATTGGATTTACAAATGAACAACAATCAAAAGAACTACACAGTATTAGGTAGGCTAAGACATTGCAATCACTTCACAACAGTGCCCTAAACAGTTTTCCTTACAGTTAAAAATGTTCTCTCCAGGAAAATGGAGTGAATTTCCTGACTCAAGTCAGGAAGTTATCACCTCAAAAGTCTCAGGAAGTTGCTGACACAAGTAAGGTTTACTGGGGCCATCTTCAAAGCTATGTAAGTAGTGAGTAAATGATAGGGAATAAAAAGTGAAGTGAGCTGCTTTGGAAGATTCCTGGACCTGTCCTACTGCTTGTGAGTTGTACAGAGAATTACAAGAATGTGTATTTAGTGAGCCCTCACCTGTGCAAGGTGGCAATGGCAATGCAGTTATCTTTGAGTTCTCATGTTCATGGCAGTAACCTATCATCCATACACCCTAAGTAACCACAGTGAACTTATTGATTTGGCAAAAGGAATTTGGTGGAAAAATTGCTTTGATCTTTAACTGGGGTAAGAAGATATTTGTTCCAGGCCAAGTAAAGTCTCATAGAACAGGCTGGAAATACCTAGCAAACTGGATAGAAAATAATTTTGCATATATTCTATCACCACTGGTTTAATATTTGAAGCCTTAGTCTTTTAAATTACGAACATAGAATGGATGCCTTTCATTAGTTCATTCAAAATTGTTTTTCATTGATATTTTATGCTTTTCTGTATATAAGTTCTTTCTTTTATTTTTCCCTGATTGATTTTTATTTATGTGTGTGTATATTTGTATTTGTATGTGTGTATATGTGTATGTGTGTATGTGCACATGTGTGTGGGTATCCAGGGAGGCCAGAAGAGGAATCCAGATCCCTTAGAGCTGGAGATACAAGCAAGTGTGAACTGCTTGAGATGGATGCTAGTCTCTTACCCTCCTGGGTTCTCTGGAGGAACAGCAAGCACTCTTAAGGGCTGGGTCATCATCTCTCCACCAGTGACAAGTCTTAACTTATTTAGTTAAAAAGACCAGAGCACTTTGTTTTTCTGAGTTGTATAGTAGATGGGATTTTTTTCTAATCTTTTAGGTTTTTCATTGTTAGTGTGGAGAAGCACAATTGATTTTTTGGATGTTGAATATGTGTCCTTAGAAGACTAACAGAATTTTTGGTCAAGCTGTATAAGTTTTGATTTCTTGTAGAGTTTCTCATTCAGAGAATCCCAAAAAGCCTTAGACAAGTGTCTCTCTTGGTGGCAAGTTTGTATGTACTACGTAAGTTACTGCTGTTTGGATGACCAAAATGAGTTCCTTTTGCTTATTTTTCTTTGAAATTGCTAGGGGGTCAACGCCACTTTGGGTTTCAAAAGTGAAGAGGGACAAATTCTTTCTCTCTACTTCTTTAAGCTTGGGGTTCAGTATGAACTAGCAGAAGCCAGAGCACAGTGAAATGCCAACATCCTTAGCTGACACTGGTGTTACAGTCTTATGAGGTTCTCAAAACCTCTTCCAGAAAAAGACAGGTTAAACCATACGTGTGTCATTCATATTTTCTGTCCCAACATCTTGCTTGCTCTCACTTTTGCTGACAAGTTAATTTCTTCACTGGCTTCAGAGACTACAGTTTTGAAGATTTTGGTGTATATTTAAGACCCAGCTGAGACATCCAGCCTCATGGGGTGAAAATCTACTGGATTCTTAGACTTTCCATTTGTAGACAGCCATTGTTAGATGAGCTGGACCACAGCCTGTAAGCCATCCTTCTATCAGTTTTCTTCCTCTAGAGAACCCTAACACATGAACATGAAAACCTGTTTTTCTAAGTTTTATATTTATTTTCTTATTTATTTATGATTTATCTCTGAGTGTGTCTGTGCACATGTGCCTGGTGAGGCCAGAAGAGGGGAGAAAATCAAATCCTCTGGAGCTGGAGTTAAAAACAGAGTGAGCTTTCTTGTCATAGGCACTGAGAGCCAACTTCTTCCCTCCCCAAGAGCAACAAGCATTCTTAGCCACTGAGTCATTTCTACAATACTCTCAAAGTTGCTTTAAATGTTTATGTTTACTCTCTGACAAGTTTGTACATTATGCAAAGGATTTTATCATTTCCACTCCTGCCTCCCTCTTCCAACCGTGGGTAGGTTATTAGGTAATCCCCATTTTCTGCATTTCATTCCTACTTTATTCACAAGTTCCTCAGGTTGAGTTTGTCTGGAACTGCTACTTTCATTTTATCTCTTGGTTAGTTTACTTGTCAAGAAATATATTTTTTAGGTTTTTTTCCAGAGAGGGTTTCTCTGTAGCTTTAGAACCTGTCCTAAAACTAGCTCTTATAGACCAGGATGGCCTCAAACTCACAGAGATCTACCTGTCTCTACCTCCTGAGAGCTGGGATTAAAGTCCACAACCATCTGGCTCCTACAAGATTTTTTTTTATATTTTAAATATGCATTTAATTAATCATAATCTTAATTCCTAATTGCTATTTTTTAATTACAACACTGTTTACCCAATGACTTAGGCATATTTCTAGCTAGCTCTTACATCTTGAATTAACCCATTTCTATTAATCTGTGTGTCACCACAAGGCTGTGGCTTACTGGGTAATGTTCTGGCTGGCGTCTTTCTCCTTCATGGCATCTCTTTGACTCTGCCTTCTTTTTCTCTATATCTCTGTTTGGTAGGCTTCATGTTTAAATTTATGTATTACATTACTTTTTGGTTCTTTAAAACATAAAAGAAAAATATATAATGAACCTGGCACACCACAATTATACATTATAACTAAATAACATGTATCTTCTGATTAATAATTTCTTACCTAATTTTATGAAGTATCAATTTTAGTAGATTTATTACCCATTCATATTTCTAGTCTAAATTTTCCCATTAATTAGTTCATGAAAGAGTGCATCACATTGTTTTAAGTAAGAGCTCATGTCTGTAGTATCACCAGGTTCTTAAAAACTGTGTAAAACTTTGAGTTTATGCAGTCTTATCCCAAGGACTTTGTAATACTGACTTACACGAGTGTCTCAATACATTTTAAGCAAATAAAAATCTGAACCAATCTGAGTTTTTCCCTTTCAGAAATCAACATTTTGCATTATATCAGATTCATATTTTCTTTTAAAAATTTTCTTTCACCCTTGTGGTATGATTGGGCATCCTTTTGGTCTATACCCAAAAGAGGTAGTGCTGGGTCTTGAGGTAGGTTTTTTTCTAATTTTCTGAGAAATCGCCATATGGATGTTCAAAGCAGCTGTACCAGTTTACACTCCCACCAACAATGGAGGAGTGTTTTCCTTACCCCACATCCTTTCCAGGATAAGCTGTCATCAGTGTTTTTAATCTTGGCCATTCTTACAAGGTGTAAGATGAAATCTCAGAGTTATTTTGATTTGCATTTCTCTGGTGGCTAAAAATGTTGAGCATTTCCTTAAGTGTCTTTCAGCCATAGCAGCATTATTTGTCATAGCCAGAACCTGGAAATAACCTAAATGCCCCTCAGCTGAAGAATGGATAAGGAAAATATGGTACATTTACACAATAGAGTACTCCACAACAGAAAAAATAATGACAACTTGAAATTTGCAGGCAAATGAATGGTACTAGAAAACACCAACCTGAGTGAGGTAACCCAGACACAGAAAGACAAATATGGTATGTGCTCACTCATATATTTCAGAGGATGTATATATCCTCTGAAATTTTTAAGAGAATAGCACTGATTTTTTATTTTGTTCATTTTTTAGACTTTTATCTCTGTCCATAATCATTTATTCAGCAATGTCTTCTCTGCATTTGTGCCTTTTAATAAAATGATCAAAACTGAGTCTATTTGGAGTTTCTCTCTTTCATAAGTGATTCTGTTTCTTTGAGCTGATCTTTTTACTTTTTTAATCATTTGAATCTATACCTTCTTTTGGAACAATAGCAATTTTTAACTTTGATTTTATAATACTATTACATAATTTTTAGTTATCTTTTATGAGAGCTATACTGGTAATTTCACCTGATTTATTTTGGAATCTCAAATTTTTGTATAATTCAGGAGTTGAAATCTTTCATATCATTTTTTATATGTTAAAGATGCTGAGCCAGCAGTTTTCTCAAGAATCATGAGTATCAGGAGGTGTGGTAAATACACTCAATCCAAGCATCTTTGATTTTGGTGTATTGACAAGAACTTTTCAACCCAGGAATAGGTGTTTACTTTAAGCCACCAGCTCTCAACCTCTGGGTCTCTATCCCTTCGGCGGTCATATATCAGATATCCTGCGTATCAGATATTTACATGGCAGTTCATAACAGTAGCAAATTTACAGCTGTGAAATAGCAATGAAATGATCTTTTGGTTAGCATTACGACATGAGGAACTGTATTAAAGGGTCTAAACATTATGGAGGTTGAGAACCACTGCAATGCAAGAGAAATTCAGACAATCCTGCAACATAACATCCCATGACATAATCATGTAGTCAAATTATCATTCCTGAGGCATGACCTTTCAAGGGCAGGGTGTTCAGATGTGGTTGCCAACTTTTGTTTTGTTTTGTATTGTTTTTTTTCACCCACTTCACCACAATGGCAATCAGTTTTTCCCAATGTCAGTATATACACTTGGAGAGTTAACAATTAGCTGCCAGAGGGTTTCCACATAAACTGTTATTTCTCGGAATGTCTCTGAGGGTGTTTCTAAAAAGGATTTACATTTGCCTTGATGGGCTCACTCAAGCAGATGATCTCCTTTATGTAGGTGGGTAATCTCCAATTCCGTGGAGAAATAAACAGAAAAAAATCAGGAGAAATTTGTCTTACTTTCCAGCCTCACTACCTCAGACAGAACTTAGATGCTTTTCTTCTTAGATGTAAGATATGGACTCATCAGAGTCTCAAGGGCTGGGACTTAGACTGAATTAATACCTACGTGTCGAACTTGTAGAGCAGACTGTGATTTATCCCAGCCCAAGACATTATTTGAATTGATTCTTCATTGAATAAATACTCCCTACAGTGATTGTCTTTATTTTGTATTTGGTGATTTCTCTGTGCACTAAAAGTTTAGGTCTTTTCTCTCTCTCTTCTATTTTTATTGAGCTATATATTTTTCTCCACTCCCCTCTTTTCATCCCCTCCCCTTCTACCCTCTACTATGGTCCTCATGCTCCCAGTTTACTCAGGAGATCTTGTCTTTTTCCTACTTACCATGTAGATTAGATCCATGTATGGTTCTCTTAGGGCTCTCTTTGTTGTCTGGGTTCTCTGGAATTGTGAATTGTAGGCTAGTTTTTCTTTGCTTTATGTCTAAAAGCCACTCATGATTGAGTATATATCATATTTGTCTTTCTATGTCTGGGTTACCTCACTCAATATGATGCTTTCTAGTCCACCCATTTGCCCACAAATTTCAAGATATCATTATTTTTTTTCTGCTGTGTAGTACTCAATTGTGTACATGTACCACATTTTCCTTATCCATTCTTCAGTTGAGGGGCATTAAGTTGTTTCCAAGTTCTGAAAAATAATGACAAATAATGCTGCTATGAGCATATTTGAGAACATGTCCTTGTGGTATGATTGAGCATCCATATACCCAGAAGAAGTATTGCTGGGTTTTGAGGTAGGTTGTTTCCTAATTTTCTGAGAAACATGAATATTGCCATATGAATATCCAAAGTGGCTGTACCAGTTTTCATGACCTCAACATAAAACTAACTGCACTGGGCTGGGTGGTCGTGGCACATGCCTTTAATCCCAGCACTTGGGAGGCAGAGGCAGGCAGATCTCTGTGAGTTCAAGACCAGCCTGGTCTAAAAGAACTAGTTCCAGGACAAGCTTCAAAGCTGCAGAGAAACCCTGTCTCGAAAAACAAAAACAAACAAACAAAAAACCTAACTGCACTGAACCTTATAGAAGAGAAAGTGGGAAGTAAACTTGAACACATGGACACAGGAGACCACTTCCTAAATATAAACCGAAGAGCACAGACATGGAGAGAAACAATTAATAAATGGGACCTCCTGAGACTGAGAAGCTTCTGTAAAGCAAAGGACATGGTCAACAAGACAAAGCAGCAGACTACAGAATGGGAAAAGATCTTCACTAATTCCACATTGGACAGAGGGATAATTTCTAAAATATACAAAGATCTCAAGAAGTTGGTCATCAAAAAAACAAATAACCTAAGAAAAAGAATGAGATACAGACCTAAATAGAGAACTCTCAACAGATGAATCTAAAATAGCCGAAAGACACTTAAGGAAATCTTCAACATCCTTAATCATCCGAGAAATGCAAATAAAAACAACTCTAGATTCCCTCTTACACCTGTAAGACTGGCCACGATTAATAACACTGATGACAACTTATGCTGGAGAGGATGTGGGAAAAGGGAACACTCCTCCAGTGTTGGTGGCAGAGCATTAAATGTTTTAAAAGCTCTTTTGGACTCTCACGTGTCATGCTGCACTGCATAAGAAGCCTGTGATTCACTTCTCACAATAATCCACCCAGCCAGGAAGGCAACTTTAACTTAAGCTTTCTAATGTCTGGCAGGGTGTTTCTCTGTTCTCAAAATCTTGTTCCAGTTTTGCTATATTTTACAATATTTACCAATTTATTTGCTTATTTGTTGTTTATGTATTGGCAGGGTGGCCATAGGCTACTTCTATTACAGTAGGCACCTATGTTTTATTGCTGTTTGTTAGTTTATAGTGCTTGTTTTCCTCATGGCTTTATGAAAGAAGAATTGATGTAATATCCTTATACTGTCCTGAGAAGCGTTGAGGGCATTAAAAACACAATAATAAAAAGGTAAGAATTAAGGTGGACACATAAATAATTAGTAGGTTATACCATCAAACTTGAATATATAAAACTATGTGGAAGCTATCACAGTCACATATAAAAAGCACAGAACATTGTTCTATAGAGTAGTGCAAAGACAGTTTTGAAAGATGGGTTTAGAGAATAGCATTGAGAATATACAATGCAGAGTTTTACTCTATGTTATGGGCAATCAAGAACTATTGAATAAAGGCCTACATCAACAAAAACTAGACATTCAATTCATCTTTAGAGAGAGTAATCTAGATTTGTTACAACAGGTCGAAGGTTATAGTGTATACAATGAATTCTTTTAAAGGATGTGATACTAGTTTCTATATTCATTTTCTGTATTTACATTGTAAGTCATGTATGGATAGAGAAACTCAAAATAATTTCACCAGCATGGGATTGCAAATATACCTCAGAGCGTGGAAGACTTTGGACTTTCTCTTAGTGTCAGACGGAGGTAAAAATCAAGATGTTAACTGGGGCTAAGGGCCCACTTGTTCCTTTAGCTTCTATTTAAGTTGACGCAATAGTCTAGCAGAATTTATGTTTTGTTTATCTGATAACAGCTTTTTCTTCAGAGCCATAAGATACACTGTCTTCAGGAAAAACCTGAAATCCCTTTTAAGAGTTTTTATGAAGCTAGCACCATACAGGAAAACCATCCCTTTAGATTAAGTTCAATTGACTTGGAGCCTTTATTACACCTGCAGTATTTGGCTATCTTTGGATTGCAGTAGAATCCAATTATGTCGAAGACTGACTGAGACTCTTTACCTTTGCCAAATAATTTCATTTTTCCATGGTGTAATTCTATGGGTGCAGATCATAGGGCCTCTTGGAATTATGCTTGCAATTAACCAGGGTGATCAAACAAAGGCATGTAGAACACCTTTCACAGATATGTATCCTAGCATTGCGCTTGAGTGTAAGTTGGTGTGGAAATTTAACCCAGGAATTAAACACACACCTGTACATGCTAAACAGAAGCATGGAAAAGCTAACACATTCATCAATGGTCATCCTTCAGCTACTTTTCTAAATAAAATTAAATATGACACTTCTTGGAAGAGGCATTTCTTAAAGGGATAAAAAAGATGGACAGAGTTAACAAATAAAGAACAGGAATATAAAGCAGGGAATGAGTGGATAAATATTTTTATTTTTACAATATATTTGCCTTAAATAATGACTCATAGATTTCTGCTTTGACTTTTATTTTTAAACTATTGCATTACGATATCTATTGTCAGTATAGCCTTTGGGGGATATTCTTTTAAATTTTGCACTTGAAGAAATTTCTCTTACATCAAGGAAACTATAGCTTCATACCTCTGATAGGAGAGCTACCCAGAAAATTTACATATGTATGCATTGATGAAGTTTAAGAAGAAAGCAACCATTAAACTAACTGGCTAGGGTAGGATTGTGGGAAATGTTTCTTTGCTATCGAGGAAGAACAGAAGATACTTTTTTTTTTTAATCTGGAGAATCTCAGATAAAGCAATGGTTTGGAATTGAAGCAGGACCAGGTCAGACATCCTCTAAAAAGATTGTCCTGTAGCAAAGTCAAGTCTGGTTCTCAAAGGGTTGCCATTCTCTGCTAAAGGGGATAAACTAGAAAATTAATGTAGTGATTATATGACCTACATCACTACAGTTCTGCTACTACATGTTTCATACACTGAAAAGTATTTTAATTTTGAGATCCACCAGGCTAAACTGTGAAGCCTTTTTGGAGAGCGTGAAGGATGACGTTTTTGCCTGTCTAAATGGTAGACCTTTTGCTAATTTTTTTTCTAAGTGGCAATCACACTTACAGTTGAAGCATTTCCATAGCTATAGGTAGTTTATTTCACTTGAGAAAATGTCTTTGATAAGATACAATGTTCTGATACATGATGCCAGGATTGAGTTTGAGCCTATAGCTTTTATTACATTTATATGCAGTGATGTTAGGTTAGGAGTAAGGCAAATGAATTCTCACCATACAAAATTGAACAGCCCAGCTTTATAATTGCTTCAGGACAGCCGATTGCCTATTTTGTCTCTGTTCAAAGTACCCAAAGGAAATCTTGCTAGGGCTGCTGAAAATATCAGAGTCTGCAGATGGAGATCATAACTATATGCTATTGGCTGTATATTTAATATACAACTAGCAAGAACGATTCAAGGGAGGGAGCCAGGATTACAATTGGATGCTTGATTGGAAGGGCTGATATTAACCAAGAGGCCAATCTATAAAAGGCTCTTTTACATAGTAAAGGAGCAGCATATTAAAAAAAAAGTATTTACTGCCTTGAAATATTTTAAATATGCAGAAAATAAATGCTGATGGAATCATAGAGCCATTTTATATGTCGGTGTTATTTAGTATCTCGGATGCCAACCCCCGTTCTTGCATACCCATCATTTAGCTTCTTTCTTTAGTTTAAATTATAAAACTTTGCCCATCCCAGATTGTTTTATTCTTTGTAGATGGAAACCAAAGGCTCCAATTTACTTTATTTATTGGGGTTTTTCTTTTTCAATTAAAAAAGGCTTCAGTTTTTAGTGTTTCTTATCATGCAGAGTGACTATCAGTTAACTCTCACAATTGGTTCTTGGAATTAGGGACAGAGTTGTTAATTTTAGGGTTGATAGGGAACAAAAGATGGTTCAGAAGATCAATGAGCATCCTGAGTTGCTAGAAGATCTAGCTTAACTAATCTGTTGGGAGAGTGTTCTGACTTCTCTGGCCTTGTGAGTAAGAAGGTCCGACCCTTTCCCCTAGCCCCCTGCAAGACACTGCTCAAAGACTTAATCCCAAAGCAAAGGAGATGGAACATGCATGTCAGCAGCACTCAGAGGTGCTATCTTATACCTGATCCAATGGATACCTTCAAAATGTCCAGGAGAACAAGTGCTGGGAGAATGTGGAGAAGAGGAAATACTCTCTGCACTGCTGCTGGGACTCTGGACTGCTGACTGGGACAGAGACTGGGACAGCCTTGACAGAAAGCACTCCAGAGAACCCTAATGAAATTAGAAGCATAATGGAGGAAATCAGCTCCTTGGAATGTTCATCTGCACTCCAAAAGCCTGAGTGACTTGTGAGATAATGGACAAGGAAACAGTGGTACTTATAAGCATTAGGATGACATTAGGCAAGGGAGGCAAAGGCCAGTTCATTCCTGTTGAGTTCTGAGATCAATCTGATTAACAAATTGAATTCCAAGGCCACTGGGACTACTAGGTGAGATCTTATCTCTATAAATTCTAAAATTAGGCTCAAGAAGATCATGACATTTATCACAGTACGGGTGATTCTGGAGAACATCATGTTAGATGAATATGAAACAAGATAAAGAGCAATATTGTACAGTTGTACAATCTCATCTCTCATCTATAATGGTCTGACCTGTCACTTTAAGAGACAAGCTCCACCCACTCCCTGACATTGAACCCCTTAGGCAGAGAAATCTTTCTTCAGCTTTCTTCCTTTCCCTCTCCCTCCTGAAGAGGCAGCTTCTGTTTCTGCCTCTCTCCCTTCTCCCCATTTTTCCCCTTCCCCTCCCTCTGTGTTCTCCCTTCTCCCCTTCTTCCCTTTCCCTGTCCCCTCCATATCCCATAAATAAATACCCAATTGCTATGCATAACATGGTGTGCCTATCTGTCTGGGACTGGTTGCCCTGCTGAAGTCTCTTATCCACCATGCAGCTCCGTGCCTGGGACCTGAGCCTGCTGCAGCCACTCGGGGAACAGTGCCACCATTTTTACTTAAACTATAACATTGGTGCCATGACTAGAATCTAAAATAAAAATCAGATACAGAGAAAGAGAAGAAAACAAGGTTCCCAGAGTAAGTTTGGAGAAGCAGATAGAAGGGATGACCAAGTCTAGAGATGTACTGCACAGCACACAGATTGTTGGTAAGACTGCACCAACCTGCTATATGAGTAGATTTCAGCTAAAGACAAAATAAAGCATTTTTTCTATGAGATTGTGAGTGTGCAAATTTACTTCACTACACACATTTTTACTATTGTCTATTATCCCATAGCATCACATTGTATACATTAAATATTATCCATCAGGGTTGGGAAGAGGACTCAGGAAATTGCTTGTTGCACAGGTTGAACACCTAAGATTTAACTCCTAGCTGCCATACAACAGCCAGGTATAGTGCTGAGTGTCTGTAATTCCAGGGCAGAGGATATGGAAACAGGCATATCTCTGCTGCTCACCATCAGTCAGAAAGAGTGTTGAATGGATGAGCTTCAGGAAACACTGTCCTGAAAACCAAGATGGAGAGTGGCTGAGGAACACCCTTGACATCTGCTCTTCACACAGCTGCACATACATGTAGGCACACCTATCCATGCACACCGACAAGAACATATACATACATCACATGTATACAGAAAACTTACCACATAACTTATTTATAACAAACAAACAAAACACAAAACCAAAGAAGAGAGGTGCTTGCTTCCATATAGGACCTCATTTTAGAAGCTCCAAAATTGCCTTCCAGGATACATTATACTTAAAATCCCACTACACACCACACAGTCTTTTATTACATAACAGAATTTGGAAAACAAGGTTTAAAACATAAATCTTCCTAAGAGAGTTTACATTTTAATTAAATTTTTATTAAAGCAAAAATTGCTAGTCGCTGAGCTTTGCCTGGGAGACTCCACATCAAGAGGAAAGTTCTGCTGTAAGCTGGTGATGCCATATTGAGAGATGTGAGGGATGGAGAAAAAAAAGCCACATTGACCTCTCTTTCTTTCTACCTTTGCTCATATTACGAAGAAAGAAATTAAAATGTAAATATTAACTACAAATAAAATGATTGTTTGATGGAATCTTAAAACAACAGAAAAGTATGTGAAGTAAAATAAAATTCAATTATTTTTCTTATAAGCAAACTTATATTTGTTCAGAACCCACCCCAGAGGCCATTGTTAAGAAAGCTTTGAATGCTTTCCTGGAATGCTCTCGGAATATATACATAGATCTTATCTCCAGTAAAGTAGCCAGTGTACCATGGTGGCAAAAACTGATTGTCAGTCTTACCCAATCAAATATCACTAGGAACAAAACCTCTGAGCAAGCCTTAGAGGAAGTATTGAGGTTGAATTAGTGTTGTGGGATGACCCACCCTAACTCTGGGACGTACCATGCTATGTGCTGGAGCCCTGAGCTGAATGGAAAAGGGAAAGGGAGTTGACCACTCAGGGGCATCGCTCTCTGCTTCCTGCTGTAGATAGAATTTGGTCAAGTTTTAGCCACTCTGCCTTCCTTGCCTATAATGGACTGTTCGGTCAACTATGAACCCAAATAAAACCCCTTTATTTAAAGTTAATTTTGTCAGGTATTTTGACATAGTTACAAAAAATTAACTAATATGCATATATCACATGACTTCTATGAATATGTGTGTGTACAGTTCTCAGTTATACTAATGGGAGCAGATAGTGTCTCACTTCTTTTGTGGCTATACATCAAAACCTTTCTCTGTCGGCACATACATGATGTCCCTCATTCCTTTCAGGGCTGACTTCTCAATCTTGACACCTTGAACATTTTGGACAGATAATTGCTTATTTGGGAAGGTATTCACATGTAATCTAGATTGCTTAGCAGCATCCTTGCCTTATAGTCACACAAGCTGTGAACTTCCCCGTGAAAACCCAAATATTTTCAGATATTACCAAATGTCCCCTGGAGTACAGAGTACCTCTTGGTTAAAAAACAGTTTTAGAGAGATCCTGTTATAAAAATATGTACTCCCTTTTAATTCATATTTAGTTGTTACTAATTTTAAAAAATCACAAGCTGTTCACACAGAATTGTTTATTTTTTATTATTATTTTATTACTTTAAAAAATACCAATCCAAATTCCCACTCCCTCCCTCATCCCACTCCCTCCACACATCCTCCCCCCACTTTTCCAATCCGAAGAGAGGTCAATTCACCAGCCCTGTGGAAAGTTCAAGGCCCTCCCTACTACACCTAGGTTGAGAAAGGTATACAACCAACGAGAATAGGATCCCAAAAAGACAATACATGCAGTAGAAACAAATCCCAAAGCCACTGTCATTGGTTTCTCGGTCTGTCTCAACTGTCAGCTATATTCAGAGGGACTGGTTTGATTCCATGCTCATTCATTCTCAGTCCAGTTGGAGTTGACGAACTCCTATTAGCTCAGGCAAGTTGTCTCAGTGGGTGAACCCCTCATGGTCTTGACTTCCTTGCTCATACTCTCACTCCCTCCACTCTTCATTCAGCTGGACCTTGGGAGCTCAGTTCAGTGCTCCAATGTGGGTCTCTGCCTTTGTTTTCATCTGTTTTAGACAAATGTTCTATGGTGATATTTAAGATAATCATCAGTCTGAGTACAGGGTAAAGCCAGTTCAGGTACCCTCTCCTCTATTGCTTACGTCTTAACTGGGGTCAATATAAATTCAACCACACTAAACTTGATAGAGGCGAAAGTGAGAAGCAGCCTTCAATGCATGGGCACAGGAGACCACTTCCTAAATATAACCCCAGTAGCACAGATAATAAAAGCAACTGAGAAGCTTCTGTAAAGCAAAGGACACAATCAATAAGACAAAAAGGCAGCCTACTGAATGAAGAAAGATCTTCACCAACCCCACATCAGACAAAGGACTGATCTCCAAAATATATAAAGAACTCAAGAAATTAGATATTAAAATTATAAATAACCCAATTAAAAAGTGGTGTACTGAACTAAACAGAGAATTCTCAACAGAAAAATTTCAAATGCCCAGAAGATACTTAAGAACATGTTCAACTTCCTTAACTATCAGGGAAATACAACTCTGAGATAGCGTCTTCCACCTCTCAGAATAGCTAAGATCAGAAACACTAATGATAGCTTATGCTGGAGAAGATGTGGAGTAAGGGGAACACTCATCCATTGCTGGTTGGAATGTAAACTTGTGTAACCACTTTGGAAATCAGTGTGGTGGTTTCTCAAAAACTTGAAAATCAATCTACCTCAGGATCCAGCAATACAACTCTTGGGCATATACCCAGAAGATTGTATATACTCAATCATACTACAAAAACATTTGTTCAACTATGTTTATAGCAGCATTACTTGTAATAGCCAGAACATGGAAACAAGCTACATTCCCCTTAACTGAAGAATAGATAAAGAATGTGTGGTACATCTACACATTAGAGTACTACTCAGCAGTAAAAAACAATGACATGTTTAATTTTGCATGCAAATGGATGGAATTAGAAAACACTATCCTGAGTGAGGTAACCCAGACCCAAAAAAATGAATATGGTATGTACTCACACATAAGTGGATACTAGTCATAAACAAAGGACATTGAGCCTATAGTTCATGATCCTAGAGAAGTTAAGTAATAAGGTGAACTCAAAGAAAATCATATATAGACCCACCTGGAAATTGGAAACAGAAAAGATCGCCTGACAAAATTTAGGAGCATGGGGGTAGGGGGTTAGAAAAAAAGAGGAGAAGGGAAAGAGGAGGGAGAAGGGGAGGGATGGTTGGGGAGAACTTAAGGGAATGGGATAGTCGAGATGGAGGAGGGACAGAGATATCTTGATTGAGGGAGCCATTATGGGGTTAGCAAGAATCCTGGCTCTAGAAAAATTTCCAGAAATCCATAAGGACACTGAGCATTTTAAATCCACATCTTTGAGTAAGCGAGAAGCCTATTAATAAGATAATTTCTAGGTTAGTTCCTGTGTCAAAGTGTTATACATTTTATTTGAACAGGTATTGGCACATTGTTCTTTCGTATGTAATTTTCACTTTGTTTTAACTTTACTCTGTTAGAATTCACTTCTGCTCTTGGGTGGGAGGAGACAAGAAGATTCTCAGCCAAGTGTTCAGGTCACATATTCAAAACTGAAGATGATAGCAAGACAACCATCAATTGCTTTGACTGAAGCTTTCAAGGAAGAGAAGGTAGGACATCAAAAACTATTTCAAGGCAGAAGGAAAAGGAGGAAAAGAAAAGCAATGAAGAAGTGGGAGGTGGTGAGAGCACAAGCATCCATTACACAGCCTCTGTGCTCCGGGGCTGGGATGTGCACTTTACATGTGTTTGCTCCAGTGTGGTAGGAATTAACACTGTAGCCTCTGCAGGCATTGGCTGCTGTCTCTGGGCAGGAACCCAAACCAGGTGAGCAGGCTTATTTAAAACCTCATCTTTGCCAACATCAGTGCAGGTGCTGCTACCTCTGAGCAGAGTAAGCACCACCTCTTCAGCAGCCCACAGCCAATCTCTGTTTCATGACTGGTGTATGTCAACCAAATAGCCCATTCTATCAGCCCCACACAGAGTTCGAAGATAGATGCCTAAAATGCATTTCAAGCCAGAAGTCCCAAACTGTGGACTACAAGGTTGCACTGAGCCATAAATGTGGCTTATTTGGCTGTTAGTCTTATGAAAATATTGAGCCAATACTAAAACCTCAAGAAAATTTTATACAATTTTTAAATCTCTTTTTCACTGTTCTTTTATTATTATTATAATACAAGGGCTCAGATGGGTGTCAATGAAACTTACTATGCAATACCAACTTACTTTGAACCCTCCTGTCTCAGCCTCCAAGGAAACGAGATTACAGGCATAAAAGGCACAATGCCTGAGTATTAAATCTTGAGTTCTAGTTTCTAATTTTAAAAAAGGAAGGTGGATGGGGAAATGAATCTGTGGTCAAGAGTACTTGTTGTCCTTGCAGAGGAGCTGGTTTTAGTTCCTAGCACCCATATGGTAGCTGACAACCATCTAGTCAACCACTTGTAACTTAGTTCCAGGGTATCTGCCACTCTCTTCTGGACTCTATTAGCATAGACACACACACATAGTATACACATTTTCATGCAAAGATACACACAAAATACAAATAAGTGCATCTGTATGAAGATGAAGCTCTCCAACATTGGGCCTACATTCCCTCAGCCAGCAGCACTTGACATGAGCTTAGTGGAGCCGATGTCCCTTAGGATAAGTATGTGCTGTCCATTTTTATCCTTTTCCTTTCTGTGCCCTGGTTGATATGCTTGCATTGACTTTGAGGACAATGTGAACATCCTGAAATCACGGAGGATGAAAAGGAATCACCTGTCTGGCTTCCTGGAAAACAAAGAAGACAAGTCTAATTTAGTGGTTCCTAGTACACCTTACAATCACTTGCCTTTTTTAAAAAATAGAATAAGTCGTACAATCATGCTTGGAAACCAGGAGATGAATCTGCCCGTAACATTTAATTTTCATGGCAAAAGCATGCAAACAACAGGGGTGGCCTTTCGCTGCAGCCCACCCAAATCAGAAGCATGGATGCCCACCCGGAGGATGAGTCTCAAGTCAAGCATGTGTTTTCTTGTCTTTTGTCTTAACCGCCTCATACTCAGAACTTCTCTGCCCCTTGGCGGTGCACTCAGAGCCTTGCCGGATAAGGACCCTGCTCTACTGGGAACTCCTTTACAGATCACACCTGCAAAGCTTGACCTGAACGCCCCCCTCCACCCCTGTGTAAAGTAAATGCTTTAATGGAACGCTGTTCTGCATCTGTCGAACCCACGCATGAGCTCGGGGTTCTGCCTCATGCTATTTATTTGCCATATCACATTTTAACTTTTTATGTAATTAGCCACTATGCTCTTCTGGACCTTAAAAAGAAAAAAAGGTGGACATACGTAAAGTACCTAGAGACAAGAAGTGTGTTTCCGATCTAACAACTGTGGGTCCGAACCACAGTGAAGAGAACAGACAGGTGATGTTTATTTTGTGCTATAATAAAGACCAATTTTCCACCAAAAAAAAAAAATAGAATAGAATAAGTCTTTAATTCTCATGTCTTCATCTTCATTGACTCCAGAGAGGTCATAGACTTAAGTATGTTTTAAATGCTTCTAGGTAACATGAATACAGATGGTTGGTACCCATGTCTAAGTCCCTGTTCATACTGTCTATTACTTGACAATTTTGGCTTTGAATTGCTTGTCCAAGGCCAACAACTTTTATCACCACACTTATAAAACCCATAGCCTAAGTCTTCTTCATCTGAGGAAAGTGAATATTCAAAACTAGGCTTACTGCTTGGCATAATACTCTCAAAAAAGCTTTGTAAGTTACAGATTCATCTGAGATCTACACTCATTACCTCTGAAAAATCTTCCTAAATTTTAACCAATTAACGCAATCCATCCATTCTGTTTTTACCATCATACCTATTTCTGTTTGCTGTGTCTATTGCTCTTTCTCATCAGTTTGCACATGAATGAGTTGGACTCAGAGACCTCAACTGACACGGTAAAGATTCTTATCTTTCTGATAAGAGGCAAGCTTGGAATCATCTCTTACATTTTTGTTGTTGTTGTTGTTGTTGCAGAAGTTGTACTCTCTCTTCCCCACAGCAATTTGTACTTCAGCACCATTCCCTGTCTTGCTTTTGGAAGTGTTCAACTGGAGACAAAGCCTTTTATTTCACAATGAGAAAGAGCTTGAGGGAAATTGCCCCTTGAGGGGGCACAGTAATGAAACAAAGCTATGCTGATGTGTGACTAATTTCATGTCACTGTGTTGGGATCAAATATTATATCACTACCTTTGTGGAGTTATAGGAGTTTCAAATGCTTAATGAAAGATTTTTGCAGAACAGAGAAAAATAGAAGACATTTTAAGTCATCAGAGACTTACCACTCTTGAAAAGCACTCAATATTTTGATATAGGTTTTTTTTTACACTTCTTTTTCTTACCTACTTATCTCAAAATCAAAATCATATGCTAGGTACAATTTTCTCTAAAAAATCATTGTGTAATATTACATACTGTTTTACCCACTCATTGAAAATGCTTAGAAATATTTCAAATGGCTGCAAACGATTTGTGTCAATTGCTTCAATTCATTTAAGCAGCACTGCTCACGATGCTAGAGATGGATTAAGAAAGATGGGAGGACATTTCTACAAATGGGCAAGGGAATGCAAGTGTCAATATCCACAGAGCTGGGTGCTTTCCCAAGAACCACAGCTGTGACTACTCTTTGCTTGTGGCTGACTATTTGATTTGGATTTGAAGTGAGTCTTTGGAGAGCCTGTCTTAGGCGAGTCTTTCAAGGGAGGGAAATGAACTTAGATTAGAAGGAAAAGGGGCAACAAGGGGGAAAGAGTCAACAAGAGAATTTATGAAGTTGGGAATGCAAACAAATAGAGGGAAGTCAACTTCTTTTTGCAATAGACAACTGTGGATCCAGAGGACGAATATGTAATGTGCTATAACTTTCTCTATAATGAATTAGATATTTTAAACTCCAACATTTAATCATTACTCACTTAAAAGATACACTGTGCCAAACATAAAGCGTTAGGATGTAATGATGGACAACACAGACAAATATTTTGCTTTCTGATGTTTAGGAAGTTAGAAATTTATACTCCCTTTTTCTCGTGTATAAAATGGAGGCATCTTCACAGTCCTATTTATCAATGAATAATTTTTTCATTTTGCCCACCTATTTCAGAAATACTTAATAAATTTTGTTGGATACCCTCTGCTACTAGTTGCTGCTTCCATACCACATTACTATCAAGTATTCAAACCAATGAGTGTAGATAATAGAAATATGATTTACAGTAAAGTGCAATGGCTTGCTGGTCTGAAATATGTCCAGGACAATTGGGGTCACACAGAGGAAGACTCTGTAACTCCAAAGGGGAAAGGGAAGCTTCAGAAAGCGTGACAGGAAAGAACAGTGAGAGGTCACAACACATGAGCGAAAGCTCTGTAGTCAGAGAATCTGAAAGTAGTTTATGGGGTACAGCAACTCGGACTTGTGAGATAGCATGGTGGACTCAGGGTAGAACTGGATTATCCATGATATTTACTCATTTATTCATTCCCCAGGCATTTGTTGTGTATCATGCATGAGAGTCAACAGAAATACAGACACTAAATTTCAAGGGCTTAAAACCTGTTGATAGACCCACTTAACAAATAATCACTTGTGAGTATGTAGGTACATAGTCACAGATTATGAAAAAAAATTCTTAAAGAGATCTATGTGACATTCCTATCACTACGATAAATGTCTGAGGTAATCAGCTTATGAGAGTGTATTTAATTGTCTCATTTTGGTCTGTGATGAGATGAGCATATTGCTTTGGGCAAGGGAGCACATCATTACAAAATCACATGATTTTTTTTTTGACTAGGAAACTAGAGAGAGAAAAAAGAGTAGGGTCCCACAGTCTCATCAAGAGTGGCATCCTAATGACCTAAGGATCTAGTTTCTTCCTAATGTCTCCACCATCTCCGAAGAGGACTACAGGCTAGAAACCAAGGTTGTAGCCATAGACTTTCAGAAGCATTTAAATCAAACTATAGATCCACTCCAGTTGTTTCTCAGAAGAATACAGCATTGAACCTACATATAAATTATCCACAAAAGATTAGGTATAGATGGTTGTTGAGATTTCTAATGTCATATCACAGAGGTGAGTTTAAAATTCCCACAGTGAGGTTGAGTTAGAAGCCTGGCTTGAGAAAAAAAGCAAGATTTGGACCATTCTATACTGAGACCAAAATTTACCCAGAGCTTTCACATTGAACATTCCTAATTTACAGGAATGTCCTGTGCTATCTTTCCTGAACCTAGACCCATAGTTTATCTTTTACTGTCTCCACTCCATTGTGGATCTCTGTGATATTCTACCAGTCATTTTTGTTTTTAGGACTGTTCTTTCCTATTCTCATGGTTAACAAAAGACTCATCACACACGTTGACACATGATGATTGCTCTTAGAGATAAATATACACCACTGTAGGCTGACAACACTACCCTTGGAGTCAGGACATACTGATTGGTTTATAAGACTTCATGTTTTTTTTCAGTAATTTTATTCCCCAATCATTTTTCTTTATTTGCAATTTCAAAGAATATATGGTAACCACATAATTAGTGATATAGAATAAAGACAGCATCTTATTTATTGCTATCAATCATTTTTGGGCAGAAGACAAGTATAGGATTTCTGGGAGTATTTATTATATGAACTATACCTGTAATAATTAGTAGTAATGAGAAACCATACCCAATATTCACTCTACATTGCATATTGATAGGCTAGTCTGAAAGAGTATGGACCATCTCTGATACCATCAAATAATGGAAAAAAAAAAGTACCAGGTTTTCATTGAACCTGCAGAAAGCAAGCTTCTTTCTTCTGTGTTCTTTATATGGGATATCACCAAAAGGTTTGGCCCAGATTTGTGGTGGATCTTCTGATTTCAACAGGTCTGGATTAAAGTCGGGTCTTTCTACTTCAAATTATGTAATTAAGAAAAGTCTCACCAAGGTACCTTACTTGGGTTTTAGCTACTTACAGATTAAGTCACATTTACAACCAAGAATAGCCATCACAACATATAACCATTTATAAACAAGAAGTTTTTTAGAGATGCAATACAAGTGGTTAATAGTGATAACCTGGAAAACTAGAAAAACGTTAGTTTTTTTTTTAATATCTTCGCCTCTACACTATGTAAAATGCTAGGCATAATAGCATAATCCCATAATCCCAAACCTAGTAGGGCAGAAATAGACAGATTCTCAGAGTTCATTGACCCATCAACCTAGTCAAATTTATAAGCTCTATGTTCAATGAGAGGCCCTGCCTCAAAAAGTAAGGTGAGGATGATCCAAGAAGACAGAAAATATTGACTTCTTATACATGCATACCTGTTTGTTAGCACCAGCATATACATGTGTATACATGCACACATTTGCATTTTACATGATGTAGGGCATTTGAATTCAGGTCCTCATACATGTGGGGCAAGCACCTTGATGTGTAATTCATGTTGCCAGCCACCAGGACATGTTATGGTATTTATTTTCCATACTTACAGTGATTTACTATTTATAATTTACATGTTTTTCATATGTCTTATAGATAATTGGTGTCCACTAAATTCATGAATATAAGAAGCTGAAATTCATCCAATGGAAGACATACTACCTTTCCTTTTAACAACACTGGCTGATGTAGCAGCTGTTTAATTAGGTACTGTGAACTCTCCAAGATTTTCTGAGTTCCCAACTACCACGAGTGCTATTTCTTAAAGTAAATTTCCTTGAAAAAGCAAAGTTATTAGACAAATTCTAACATCCACCTCTAGCAAGGTGCCATGGGACATATAAACCTCTAAGACACTGGGCCAGGGGATGAGCATTACGGATGAAAAAAAAAAAAAGAATGACTAAGAATTAACCAACAAATTGTTTTTTGAAAGTCGAGTTTCCTTTGCTTTCTGTAAAACTGAAGATGGTCTAATCAAGCTGCTCGCCAAGAGTTGGGAAGTAACATATGATGTGAGGTTATGATATCAAGCAGGGCATGAGTGGCCAAAGAAGATGAAAGGTTAAGTGACAATGGTCTACCAATCCCGTCTATTCATTATGCATGGCTTCTCAGTGTTCACAACTACAAAACCCAAAACCAGAAGGAGAAATTGGACAGGGTCTGTGAAACTCTAGGAATAAGTAGTATTCATCTGCAGGTATGTGAGCCAAGGAAAGGGAAAAAAAAGATTTATGATTTATATCTCATTAAGAGATGAAGAGCTAAAAAAATTACTTCTATGCTTGACAATTATGAATAAAATTTGAAACATAATATGTTGTTTTGATCAATGGTGTGCCTATGCCAATTACTGTAACTCATCATGGAAGATATTAACACTTAACAGTCTTATAGTTCCAGGAAACATTTAAAAAATTAAATCTCAATTCAAGTATTTGGTTTATTGTAGAGATGTATGGTGAGGCAATCAATAAAATCCTCCCAAGCATAAAACACAGGATCTTAGGATAAAAAATTTTGCATGAAATAGAATAAATGTACAAGTTTGAACAGTGAAATTGATGCCTTTATATTTAAAGCCATTCCTCGATTTTCAATGAGTGCTGGTGAATACTTAATCACTCTGATTGTTAGAATGTATTGGAAACATTTAAATAACAATCTAAGAGTTTTATTTTTAAACGTCAATATTTGCACTATGCAAGGAATGATATCTCTGGAAGTTCTTAGATCTATGATGAACACTTTCAACTGCCTGCTGAAATGTACAGTTCTGAGTACACACTCACTAAATTCTTATAGGGGTGCTCCAAGAAAACCTTCAAGGCTATCCTAGAAGCTGCACTTATTAATGGTCATATTTTACTATTCTTAGTATTCCTAAGTATTATATATGCACACAAGCTTGTTCTTTCTGAGTTCCTCTCCATGCCTGTTCAATAACCAGTAATAGTCATGCTCCCAAAATTTACCCCATTTAAAGCTCCCAAATAATCTCTTCCTATCACCAGATCTAATAAAAGTAACTGATGAGCAGTTAACAGAGAAACATGGAATTTGCTGTGAGATGTGTCTCGTAGTAATGCAAATATTTTACCTGTAACTTCTCATCAACAGGACTTTCTGAGCATGAGCTGAACAAGAATAGCAACAAGCACATGTTAAAGTGAATGGGGGTGAGAGAAATTTTAGAGGCCTCAGTCCTATACAAAGAACTATAAGGAACCAAGAAATGCTGAGAGTGAGAGAAGTGAGCACCAACTGTTTATCCAATACCAAGTGTTCATGCCTGAAAACACACACAAGTGATATCAAATAGACTGAGCAGATATTATGTATATAGAAATATATATGCGTGTTCATGAGTTTGAAAGGGTATAAGAAGGGTTTTATGGAAGTATTTGGAGGAAAGAAAAGAAAGGGAAAAGTGATGTGACCATATCACAATCTCAAGAAAGGAAAGTGAAATAAATAGTAAAGAAATTACATTGGTGTTGGAAATTTCCTGTTTAGTACAGTGAAATCCAAATATTTTAAAATGAGCTCAGGCCTCTGTCAAATCAACTATCTCATTCCAAAAAATGAATCTTGCCGTTCTAACCCCTACCTTTCCTGTGGCTCCTCCCACTCATGACCATGGCTAGACTGGATGTCCATATATCACTGTGTCCTTTATCATGGAGGAGAGACTAAGTTCATGATGTCTTCTTCAGTTCTTTCTCACATGCAGCATTCTGTTACATAGATAACATTCCAGAATTTCTTTCTTTGCTTTTCCAAAGCTCCTCTTAATTTTTCCTTGTAAGGACTTCTGGCTTTCTAGGTCCCTGGTTGAGGACTTTTCCTTCAAATAATTGTTTGGAAACTAAAACTTAATAACATAAAAATGACCTTGGTTTGAAAAAAATGTATTTGCAAGATGTTTTTAGGTACTTTTTGTAGCTGTAATAAATCGTCACGCACAAAACTGGCTTAGAGATTTTATTTGGGCTTAAAGTTCCAGATGTGGAGTCCTTAGTGGAGAAAGCGATGGCACAAGCATACCAGAAAATGAAGCTGATTGTTCCTACCTTAACTTTTCAGAGGAAGGATGATCATCTAGAAATAGGAGAAGGTCATAAACTCTGAAAGTCAAACTCCAGTGGTATACCTCCTCCAGTAAGACTCCATGTCTCAATTTTTCCACTGTCTTCCCCCAAAGCACCACCTACTTGGAAGCAAGCACTCAAATACCTGGATCTAAGAAGACCTTTCTTAACTAAACTCCCATACAAGTGATAAAGAAGCTTGGTGGGTACCTGAGCATGACAGACACCATAAGTTGGTTTCTCTTGATTAACCCGTACCGAAGTACCTTAGGAAGCCCACTGGTTGAAGACAAAGGTTTTTCTTTCCAGGAGAAGGAGGAATCAGCACATTCCCATTATGTAGTTGAAAAGTGTGTTTCAAAACTGATGAGAAGCTTCAACCACCATGAAATTCTCTGACTGCCAGAGTGACTTCAACATGCAGGGAGGAAGAAAACAATGTGCCCGGCAGCATTTAAGTGTGTCATTTACTCTTCCTCCTTTACACCTCACCAAAACTTAGTCACTAACAATGTAATTAAAGTCAAGTCACCAACTTTGAAATTACAGTAATATCCATGGCAAATTGAAAGGTGCTTAAGGAAAAATAAGATGCTATCCATTTTCACCTAATATGCTTATATAGTACTTGAGCCTTCTAACTACAAATAGCACAAAGACACCTAAACATTTAGAAATCACAGTATGTGTGTGCTGTGTGTGTGTGTGTGTGTGTGTGTGTGTGTGTGTGTGTGTGTACATTCATTGCTGGGGTTGGAATTTGGGGCCTTGGGCATGGTAGGCAAACAAAGAACAACCTCCAGACCTCTAGGCCCACAAAATTCCTATTTACATAAATTTCTGTAGTCTTCATAGTATTAAAAACTCATGTGGATAAAAGACAGACCTCCATTAGTATTTACAATTTATAGAGAGCTAAATAATGTACAATTGCAAATTTTGAATGCATATTTTTGCAAAAAGATTAATTTAGCATGCATTAACTATTTTAATGAAGGGAATAATCACAACAATGTCCTCTTTTCGAATCTCTTCTTCATAAAATTACAGGGTTGAATGTGAGAGTATTAGTATTCCCCAATAGTATCTAAATAAATCTTATTGTCCACTGAAACATTCTAGAGAGAGGTTGAAATTTTTGGACATATTTTATCTTGAGGTTTCTACTGCTGTAAAGAGACACAATGACCATGGCAACTCTTACAAGGAAACTATTTAATCAAGTAGGCAGTTTACAGTTTCAGAGGTTCAGTCCATTGTCACCGTGGTGGAAAGCATGGAGGCTTGTAGGCAGATGTGGTACTGGCTATATTCTGAACAAAAGACCACAGGAAGTGGATTTAGGATAACACTGAGGGAAGCTTAAGCAAAACAGACCTCAAAAACCTGTCCCCAGAGTGACACTATTCTTCCAAGAAGGCCACACCTACTTCAACAAGGCCACTTCTTCTAATAGTGCCCCTCCCTTTGGGGGTCCTTTCCTTTCAAACCACCACATAACATTTTTTAATGTTTATTTTTAATTATATGTATTTGTGGGTGTGACGTGTATATGGGTGCTTGTGGAAGTCAGAGGCTTCAGACCCCCCAAGAGCTAGAATTACATGTGTTAGTGAAATATTTGATATCAATGCTAGGAGCCAAGCTTGGGTTCTCTGCAAAATCAGCAAGTGTTCTTATCAACTGAGTCATCTCTTCAGCCAGCCCCTGGCCTTAGTAATTTAGCAATCTTGTCCCTCTGAATTTTGTTCCTTCACTCTGTGAGACCCAGTGATCAGCTTGGCCACTTCCTTTGCAATCTAGTTCAGAACTTTATCCCTCCTCTCCACAGGAGATAGGGCATGCTGTACATCATCTATTATTTGTTTTCCTCCTTGGTATTACAACTGCCTGTTTTGTGTATCTCAAGACAGACATTTTGTATACCACACCCCATATAGTTGTTATTTACAGCAGCAGAGAAAACCCTGTCTCAATTAGGATTCAGCTTTAAACTAAAAGCTTTGGAAGTTATTCTCATTTGAACAGCTATAATTATTTTTTAGTCCATTTTAAACAGAAGAGGAGGTATTCAAAGGAAAACAATTAAATTGCTCAGGCAATCTAAGAAGCTGATAAGCCTAAAAGACATCTACAAAAATGCTAAATTCATGTAAAATTAAGAGTGTGAAGAGGGGCATCTCATCATTCATTTGCATATCTCTAAAGCATCCAATTATGTGGGATGGTTAAACTTTGCAGTCTTCTAGGTTTCCATATAGACTCCTGCTACACAAATGACTTAGATATGGTGTTTTTTCCAGAGTCCACATTATCCTCTCCCTGCGATAGTTAGCATAGGCTATGTTTTTTTTGCCTCTGTCATGAACATTGAAATGGCCTTTATTGGAGCATGAACACAAGCTCTTTGATGATGGAAAAGCATCAAACCTCTTATTCAATACCACCAGTTGCCTTAAATGCTGGATACCAGCTTATATACTCAAAACACAAGGCCCCAAATCTCACTTTCTACTCATCTAAAACATGTATTTTGTTCATATGTTTCAACTACTTCTCTCATTTTGCACATTGTTTTTCCTTCAACACATACCCAAATGCTATCAAAAACATTTCCAATTAATAATATTTCCTGACATGTGTGTTTATTACTTGGAATGTGTATTTGGCTCTAGTCATATACTTGAATTGGTTTATGTTCTTACAGGAATCAACAGCTTTCTACCAAGCATATGGAACCCTTCAGGTGTTCTAAATTTTCATATCCCTTAACGGTATAAAGACAGGTAATTTTTAGTAAACAGGAATGAATTGATTAATAATATTATATGTGATTCTCTATAGGTTGATGATTCATTTCAAATAGGTTTGTCTATCTGGGATGCTGTATTCAAATACTATAAGTTGAGAGACTAGAGAGAAATGCATTTCCCAGTGTTCTGGAGATCAATGTGCTAACACATGTGATGTCTTTTAAGGACTGCCCTTCCTTTTAGATGGCACCTTTCAACCTTTCCTTACAAGATATAAGTGGTGAGAAAACTTCTGTGTATTTCTGTTATGGACAATAATCGGCATCCTCGGGAAGGAATCTTCTCAAATTTCCCTCCTCTAAATCCTAGTCCAAAGCATAGGTGTCAGGGTTCAAATACAAATTTGGGGACCAAGGACATAAACAATTTGCACCACTGAAAGCAAAAGAAAATGTTAATAACAAAGATAACATTTAGAATACTGAAGTGAAAGACATAAACAGAAGATATATTTAGGATCAGTTGTGATGGTTTCAATGAGAATGGCCCCTATAGGCTCATATATTTGAATACTTGGTCCCCAGTTGCTGGAACTGTTTGGATTGATTAGGAGGTATGGCCTTATTGGAGCAGACATATCACGGAGTGTTGGCTTTGAATTTTTAAAACCCCACTATTCCCAGTTAGCCCTGCTTGTGAATTACGGTAAAAGCTCTAAGCTGCTATCAAGCACCATTATCTGTCTGCTTGCTGCCATGTTCCATGCTATGATTGATAGTCAGGGACTCTAACTTTCTGGAACTAAGAGTCCCAATATAAACACGTTCTTTCAATGCCTTGATCATGGTGTGTAGTCACAGAAATTGAAAAGTAACTAAGAAACCAATACACTTTTTAAAAACTACTTAATTTTAATAGTTGCTGAAAAATATAAATGAAAATGTCAATGAGGTGTGTATTTCAATTTAAAAGTCAGATAAACATATTTTTAAGTAATGATACTCAATGTTAAATAAATTTATGTAAAAAGAATATCCTTTAACTTAGAAGGCCTATAAAGTAGCATAGTCCTTCTGAAAATCAGTTAGTAATAAAATTATATAACAGGAGTAAAAGACAAGTAATACCTTTTAGTATATTTCTGAGACTCTTTCATGTAGGAATGGGAGATTTCCCAGAGAGATATAAGGGAAGTAATATTCCCAATAGCATTGTTGATAAGAAAGAGAATAAATAATATCATGCTTAAGGTTATTTTATGCTATCATTAAAACTATATCTGAAAGAGTATTTAATGACATGTAAGATGACATATGATGATACACACATGTATGTCTGCACACAAATAAATGTAAGAAGAGAAAAAGAAATGATTCTGTTAGAGACTAACCTGTGAAAAAGTATGAAAAGGGGAAATGATAGATGATTATTAGAAGAATACTTTAAGAATCAAATAATAAAATCTTTCCAAGTATATAAGCAATTGCATTGAATAGAAGTGAATAAACTCCCTATCTTTCTTGCACCTAAGAAGCAGCATCATGTCTAGTGTGGTTTTTCTTAGTTAAATATTTAATTTCTGATAATCCCAGGAATTCCAGCCTACATGTTTGTCCTTATAATAGTAACTCCACCTTGTCTGTGAAATTTCAACACTTACACTACATTCTTGCTCTCCTAGCATATTTTAAACCTTCTTTCTTGTAAACACTGAGTAACACTGGTAAACGCTGAGTTTGTTGTCTGAGGGAAATGCATTTGCATATTGAGTTTATTAAATGGATTATTACACATTGTTTCAATGGATGACTTACAATTTTTAAATTTTACGATGGAAAAAATCAATATATCTTCAGCAGAAACTCTACTTCAAATATTTGATATCTTTTCCTGGGGTAGCAACATGTGGCACAAAAGTCTTCCATGGCATAGGGTAGTGGCGCTGAGCCACTGTCCCCATCAGTCTTACTTCAGGGGAGACAACCAGTGCTTTACAGTGTGCTGTGTCACTAAGATTTTTACGTAGGTTATGAGTGCTAAATGCATGCTTGACTTACGATTTCAATTGCTATTTATTTTTTTTTTTCAGGATGAAGACACTATAAGTAAAAAGCAACAGTGCTTTTTCCTGATAGAGAATAATACCAAGTTGTTAAAGACCAAGTTGA
Source organism: Alexandromys fortis (assembly GCF_014885135.2). NCBI lineage: Eukaryota > Metazoa > Chordata > Mammalia > Rodentia > Cricetidae > Alexandromys > Alexandromys fortis. The sequence continues at coordinate 11,207,564 of NW_026067949.1, forward strand.
TACAATAGACAATACTCTTGTGAATTTTATGCAATCAATTCTTACAAAATGCTTCCATTGAATTTTTCCAGACTTTTATATGCCCCATCAAAATGACGCTTGCTTCTTAACAAAGAAATATATACAGAATATGAATGGTTTTATGGTTTACTTATATCATCAAACGTTATAACAATAAAATTAGATAAACATTAAAGTTTGACACCCTAGCAAGATAAATTTCTTTGCTAATACAGATTATAATTAAGCAGCAAGGTTGGCATATTTTTTACTACTTTCTAGACAATAAATCAAAACAATAAATCAGTCTATGAGTTGCAATGTCTACTGATTCTCCTGGTGTGAATCTTGTTCTGATAATGAACTCCAAATCACAATGTAACATGCCCGAGTGCATGCTGGAAAAATTTCAGTGCACTATTAGGAAGCATCCTGTACAGAGATAGAATAGATTTCAATCATACAAAGAATTAGCAGTAATAGTAAATATAATACAGCAAATAGGGGGTTTTGGTTTTTGAATTCTCATGTATTTCTGTTAATACAATTTTAGCTACAGAATTGGGCTTTAACTTTTGATAAAATTAAAGCACATATTGAACAATTAGCTTTCAGAAACAATGAATACTTGCCAGTGAGCTCCTACAAGTTGGTGGTTCCTGACTGAAGAGCCATATTGGAGTCTGTTGCATTTCAATGTTTCAATATGTTAGTCATCTTAAGCATTGGCTTATGCATTTACTTTTTCATGACTTTTCTCTACTTTTATAAACAGATTTAGAAGATGGTAAAATGGCACAACCTAGCAAAAATGAATATCTTCTAGGAACTTGACCAGATGGGAGAATGGCTTGTCTCTTAGAAACTTCAAGATAGGGTGCACCCTTTGCTAACATATTGACTGCACTTCAAAGACACAGTGACAGACTTCTGACTTATGCAGTAATACTGTGAATTTTATTATTCTGGCAAATCAGAGGTGATGGGTAAGAGCAGCACAATGTTAATAAAGTTCAAAGTTAAGTGCCTATCAGTGACATTTAAAGCATAGTTTGCCATTATCATTTTTTTACAGATTAAAATTAATTGCTTTACCATTTTCCTCTCATCTTTTCTATTTAGAAGTCAGGTTTTCTTAGATCAATACCATCTCCTTTGAAAATAATGATTATTTTTCAAATTTTTGTTTATAATTTCTGTTTATTATTTTACTGTATCTTTTTCTTCTGCTTCTGAACATTAAGCAGACCCTCCATCTCTAAGCTACATCTCCAGCCTGATTTTATTTGTCTTTCAACATTTCTAATACCATTACTGAGATTTCTTTGTGTTTATATTGCTCGGCTCCACTCAGCTCTTGAAATCAATGTCTTCATATTCGGCATAGGCTTTAAAAATAATATGTGAGTATCTACCTGCTCTTTCTTCCATTTTTCTGCTCTACTCTTAGACTTGGGTTACACTTTTTTAAGCTTTTTTTTATTTTACTCTAAATGTCTGTTACATTCTTCTCAGAATCCTATTTGTTCTCTCTGTGTCTCAAACTGGGTACTTCTCACTCCCATACTTTCTCTTTTTCTAACTCTGTTTTCTATTGTGCTTGATATTTGTAAAGAGAGAGTATTAAACTCCTGGTATATTTTGGCACTAACATTTCCATTTTACTTCTTCTCCTATGTCTAAATTCTAAGTCAATATTAATTTTCTTTCTATTCATTTTCAAAAACATTTATCTTCATTGATTATCTTACTATATCACAGGTATATAACTATACATATTTGATTCAATTTCTGGATTTCTGTGTTTCTTCTTTTGCATTTTGATTATTTGATTATGATTTATATGATTTATTTATTTTGATGTTAGATATTAAATGCAAAGAATTTTAGTAACTCTAAAGATGTCATTTAGAAAGGATATTTTTCTCAAATGAATAACTAAGATAAGATCTAATGACCTTAACAAATAAAGACCATTTATCAAGCATTTGCTTTATTAATAATGAATAACCATCCCTGACTCTAAATATATTTTCCTTTCCTTATTGTTTAAATTCCACTTTATTCCTCACTGTGTTCACCCTGGGGCAGTAAATAGACATACTACTTTATTATTATTATCATATTATTATATATGGTAATATTGTGATGTTATTTTGTGATCAAGAAACTTATTTATTGTAATAATTTTATCCTGTCCAGTAGCCAGATCAGAAGATCTGGTCAATACACTAAGAATCCATGGTCATTGCCATGAATTTTGATATATTTTTATTGTAAATTTACTATTAGATTTTAAAACTCTGGAATTCCTTTTCATTAAGATTTGTTTCATTTTGCTCATAGAATGGTTTAGCTAAGTTGTATAGATATCTATCTTAAATACATAGGGCACATTATTGTCTTATATTAATAGAAACTTTTATGTTCTTCTTGAACCCACATTGAAAATATTATCTCATATTTTTTGGTTTATATTCAGATCATGATTTGGAAGAAGATATAGAATAGAAGATATAACTCAAATTTCTTACAAAGTGCTTTCTTCATATTTCATACTGTCTTAGTATTCTATTACTGTGAAGAAAAATTATGACCACAACAACTCTTTTTTTTTCTTTTTTTTATTGAGAATAAGAAAAAAAAGTTTCCGCCTCCTCCCAGCCTCCCATTTCCTTCCCCCTCCCCCCCCTCTTCTCCCCC
>NW_026067949.1:11210443-11286949 GCF_014885135.2 Alexandromys fortis
AGAGAGTCCGGTTTTATCCCATGCTGTTTCAGTCACAGTCCAGCTGGCTTTGGTGAGCTCCCAATAGATCAGCCCCACTGTCTCAGTGGGTGGGTGCAACCCCTGTGGTCCTGACATCCTTGCTCTTGTTCTCCCTCCATCTGCTTCTCATTGGGACCTTGGGAGCTCAGTCCAGTGCTCCAGTGTGGGTCTCTGTCTCTATCTCCATCCATCACCAGATGAAGGTTCTATGTTGATATGAAAGATATTCGTCAGTATTGCTATAGGAAGCACATATTTTAGTTAAAAGAGCCACCTCAGTGTTGGCAAGAGACTTGAACCTTGAGTGGCTCCCAGGAGCCCAAGGCGATGTCCCCAGTTAGTCCCTTGGGAAGCTGAGGATAGGGAACCTGAACTGACACAACAACTCTTATAATGAAAAACATTTAATAGTGGGTTGTTTAAAGTTTCAGAGGCTTAGTCCATTATCAACATGGTGAGAAGCACGGCATCACTCTAGCAGAAATGGATCTGTGGACAGCAAGAGGAAAAAGACACTGGACCTGGCTTGAGCTTTTAAAACTGCAAAGCCCATACCCAAATTGCAAAGCCCACACACTTCCCCCAACAGGCCATGACTCCTAATCTCACTCAAGGATCTCTAAGGAGGAAGCATTCAAACATGTATAAGCATATGGGGACCATTCTTATTCAAATCACCACACATACACTCTTTCTTAAAAAAGCAAAGCAGCTACAACAATAAAACCCCGCTTAATTGGTAGATTATGGACAACCCAGTAGGTTATACAACCACAGAAAGACTTGAAAGGAGATGAATGTGTTGGCAAAAACGTGAATTTTAGCTAGAGGAAAAGACAAGATAATAGGGAGGGAGAACAGACTTTTAATATGTACATTTATGAAACTGTCAAAGAATAAAAAAGATAAATTTTAAAAAGCATATTTTAACTGTCTTCGCATTGACAGATTTAGTAAGCATCTATTATATACCTTTTTTTAATTTGCAAATTTTACTGAGGTATTTATATCTAATAAAGTAATCCAAGCATTAGCTTTGTAGCCTTTGTAATAGATGAGAAAACCAGTTCACAAAAATCACACAAACAACACAACAATAAGCTAAAATTCAAGGCAAATATCTTAATGCTAACGTAGCATGATTACCAAAGAAAGAATAAAATGCCCACGTCTATAAACCATGACAACTTGGATGCCTACTCTCATGCTATCTTTCTCCTGTTCATAAGAGTCTTCAATTAAACACTACAAATATTTTCTGAAGTAGGATAATACTGTTTTATTTTAGCTTAGTACTTACAAATCCTTTCTTTGCTTATCACCACACTTTCTGTAAAATAAGAGCCCTTTAATTTGCCGTTCACATATTTATGCCTGAAGGTACACCTTCAAATGGATCAAACTTAATTGCATTGTGGCCCTTAGCTAGTTCAAATTCCTCAATCAATTCACCTCAGACTCATCTCCTTTCAAGACTAAACAACCCCATTTTTCTTAATCTCTTCTCATATGTTCAGTAATCCCTTCTATTCCATTTATCATTTCTGTTGCCCTATGCTCTCTGCAGTTTAGCTATAATGTTCTTCAAATAAGGTCCTCTATCAGATGTGTGCACGCTGAAAACTCACGCCTCAACATTCCTATTAGGCTAAGAGGCTCTGGTGATTGTAGCTTGCATGGTGATTATGAATTTCAAGGCTGTGAAAAGTGAAAGGTTACATTCTCAAAAAGTAGGAACAAATGACATTTTTTCATGTCTCTATTTTGCAAGAACATGTTTTGCCTAGAAAATGAAAAGGTGAGTCTTCAAAACCCGAGAAAGGAAATGTTTGGTGTGAGAAATTGATTTTGTAATATTCATATATAAAGGCTAATTTGAAATTTCAGGAGATGAGGTCATAACTATCAATAATTAAATACTGCTTGCTTTTCCAAAGTGCCCAATGACATTTCTAGAGATAATCTATCATTATCAAGGAGGTGCACAAGATGTGAATTTAGGGGCTCTGTAATAATGGAATAAATTCATCATAAAACTATAATCCACTTTTAAAAATAAGTAAAGCAAATATCTAAATAACTCAGTCTGCAGCTCTCCAAGGCATCTCTAAAAAGAAACACAGCTATAGGAAACATCAATTACACAAGCCCCTTGATGATGCATAGCTACTTCCGTGCAAGGAGTAATTACTGTCTCCAGAGCTGACCCAGAGAATCTCTGTAGGGAGTGAATGTAATAGAGTGTTTGAGCCATATGCCATGGGCATCTCTGTGCACTGATGGAGAAGACTAATTTGGGAATGAGCTGGAAGAAGTCATGTGTGTTTATGCAAAACAATCTTGCTATTCTGTTATAAAGGGCTCGAATGCTATATTCAGATTCTTAAGGGAAAGACAGAAGTTGGTAGAAGTAGTTTGCCAGTTGAATCTTGACAGTAAGTGCTCAGTTGAGACAGGCATGCAGAGCATGGCTGAGCAGCCCGAAAAGCTGGTAATGCCTACCATTGTTTCTGCTGGATGTGTTCAAGTGCATTGGTTGTTCCAATGACTAGAATTGAAGAGAAGGCATTTATATTGTTGAGTTTCAAGTGACAGGGTACCCATTTGTATAGTTAAAGGAAGAGAGTAAAATTTGGACCTGTAAGCTAAAACTTTTAGTCTTAATTCACCTTCGCATGCAGGTAGATCCACAGAAAATCAAACTGTATCCTCATTCTTTATCTATTGTTTAACCGTGCTTGCATGTTGGTTCCATGATCTCCAGTCATCGTGGGAAGAATGTTAGCACACATTTACAATGTTTTACTATTTTATGTTATCAGCAGCTCAATGAAAAAAAATAAACTGTTAAGTTTAAAGGGAATTTCAAAAGCCAATGTGAAGGTTTTTCCTAAATTCATTTAAATCATCCCTCTTTGAACTAAAAGTGAGATGACCATACTACTCCATCAATTACATGTCATGAAAGTAGTGATTGGTGCCTTTTGAATATCATAATGCTGCTATCAAAAGGAAAATATGAATGAAAAAGTAGAAAATAATATACTAGCTAAGTACATAATTATGCTACTATGAAAAACCCATAGGACTATAGACAGCAGAGAGTGGAACCTTTCTCCACATTGACATACTGATGTACAACCACAAATGTTCCAAAGCTGTTGAGCAAAAGAAGGCTTGTGAGAATAAAAACCTCAGTGGATTTCTTTGGCCTCTAAGACTAGCTCTATATCACTCAGGCACAAGAGGGCCATTCACTCTGAACACACTAGAAATTCCTATGCTTTCTTACTTACAGAATGCTTATTTGCTTGTTTGTCATAAAAGATTGAAAATTATGATGATTTACAATTTTGGCCCGTTTAATTATTTACATGAACCCAAGCAGTATGAATATTGATAGCTCTGCATTTGTGAGGACACGTAGTTACAGACGGCTAAATGGTGGGGCTTGTGGTGTTCATGATTACTGATGGCAAAACATAGATTAATATACAAATTTCTTTGACTGTTTCTACATAATACAGGCACCAACACTCTAAATTAGCAGTACAGTTTAAAAGGCAGAGAAAGCAAATCTATTTTATTGCCCACTGTAAAACTTTCTGGGTAATCACCATATAAAATTCTCTACTTCTTTGTCATCCAGTAGTTATCAGTCCTCACGTGAGCATTTTAAGAGAACTTGGAATAGATTCAGATTTCTGGGGCTGCAGAGTTTTAAAAGACTGATTTATTTATTTTATGTATAAATTGTTTCACCCGCAAGTGTGTATGTGCAGCACACCCATGTCTTGTGGCTACAAGAATAAATCCCCTGGAACTGAAGTTGCACGTTGGTGTGGGAAGTCCTTCTGTATATGTGTGCCTTTTATTGGTTAATGAATAAAGCTGCTTTTGGCCAATGGCTTAACAGAGTAAAGCCAGGCTGGAGATCCAAGTAGAGATATATAGAGTCAAGAAAAGCCATGTAGCCACTGAAGGAGACAGACATCTCCACCGGAGCCTGCCGAAAATTTGTCAGTAGGTCACGACCTTGTGGTGATGGACAGATTAATGTAAATGGGTTAGTTTAGAATATAATCGCTAGGTAGAAATATGCTTAAGCTATTGGCCAAACAGTGTTGCACACAATATAATTTCTATGTGATTATTTCGGGTAGGAGCGGCCAAGAACAAATGAACAGTCTCTACCAACAGAATGGCACTCAAACAATGACTGGAGCTAACCCACATGGCAAGCCACACAGTTCATGTCTGAGTGCTTGTCGGACTGCTGGGGGTTAAGAAGAAAGCAGATGAGAACATTCCTGCTGCTCAGCACCCTGGCCTGGGTGAGCAGCTTGATCAAGTCTGTTAGTCTAGTGGTTGAGCTGGGTCCTGTGGAAGTTCTAGTTTTAGTGTTCTAAGGAACACTCTTACTGATTTAAATAGTGACTTGACCAGTTCTTGTTCCTATTAGCGGTGAATGGGTTTCCAAAGTAGTTTTAATTTACATTTCTCTGATGGTTAAGGATATTGAACACTATTTCAGATATTTAATGTCATTTGTGTTTATTTGCTTGTTTGTATTTGTTTTGATAACTTCTGTTTAGTTGATGGAAAGATTTTGAGAGAAGGTAGGTGATGTTTGCATTCTTTGTATATCCTAATTGTTAACCCCTTGTCTCATAGGTAGCTGTCAATGATTTTCTCTCACTCCAGAGCTGGTGCTTTACTCTGGTGATTGTTTTACTTGCTGTGCAGAAGTTTATCAATCCATGTTATCTTTGTCAATTTGTGTGTGTTTGTCTGTGTGTCTGTGTGTAAGTGTGGTATGTGTGTGACTGTGTAAGTCTGTGTGAATCTGAATGAATGTGTGTGAGTATATGTATATATGAGTGTTTGTGTCTGACTCTGTATGTGTGGTGTGTGTGTGTGACTGTGTGAGTGTGTCCTTGTGAGTGAGTATATGTCTGCATGTGCATGTGTGTGTGTGTGGAGTATGTATGACTGTGATTGAGTGTCTATGTGAGAGTATGTGTATGAGAGTATTTGTGTGTGAGTGTGTAGTGTGTGTGCTATTAGAATATTTTTCAGGTAATTCTTGTCTATGCTTATTTTTATATTCTGAAGTGCTTCCATAAGGTTCTTATTCAACCGTTTTAATACTTCAGGTGTTAAGATCTCTAGGCAGTTTCGTGGATGCTCACCTTACTAGACCTGGATGGAGGTGGGTGGTCCTTGGACTTCCCACAGGGCAGAGAACCCTGATTGCTTTTTGGGCTGACGAGGGAGGGGGACTTGACTGGGGGAGGGGGAGGAAGGGGGAGGCGGGGATGGGGAAGAGACAGAAATCTTTAATAAATAAATAAATTAATTAAAAAAAAGATCTCTGGTTACTTGGAATGAACCATTCTACAGGGTGGCAGATAAAGAGAAAAAAATTGAATCTTCAGTTTTTCCAGCACCATTTGTCAAAAAGATGTTTATTTCACTCATGTATAATTTTGGCATTTAGTCAATAATTAAGTGGCTGTCACTCTGGGTTTACTTCTGGGCCATCTATTCTGTTCCGATGGCTTACCTGTTGGCTTGAGGGCCACTGCCAGGTTTTCTTAGTCCCTGTGGTCTTGTAGCACAATTTGAGATCAGATATTGTGATGCCTCTAGCATTGTTCTTTCTTAGGACTGCTTTGATCATTTAGGGTCTTTTGTGTTTCTGTGTAAAATTTAAGATTGTCTTTTATAGTTCTGTGAAGAATGTTATTGGAATTTTGACGGAAGTTAGCTGAAATCTATACACTGCTTTTGGCAATACATTCATTTTACACAATTTTAATTCTGCCAGTCCATGAGCTTGGAGGTTTTTTTCTATTTTCTAAGATCTTCTTCCACTTTTTTTTATGTCTTAATGCTTTCATCTTAAAGGTACTTTAGTTATTAGGTTAGATTTTAGGTCTAGTAATAATTTTGAAGCAAAATGTGAATATTATCTTCTTCTAATTTCATTTTTTAGTTTATTATTGGTATATAAAAAATCTACTGATTTTATATGTTGATTTTGTATACTGTTACTTTGCTGGAACTGATTATCATATCTAAAGGTTTTCTGATTGAATTAAAAGTCCCATTTCTCACATGTAGGAATTCAAATAAGGTTTTTAATTGCTCTGTTTTCAGTTTTCAAAAATTCTAAAGAAAGGCACATATTCATATGTCTAATAGATATTTTACGGATTAACTAAATAATATATGAAAATTCTTTAGAATAGACATAAAATTTACTCATCAAAATATAGTTTTATTACTGTTGAAAGCAGCTCCTACAACATAATTCTCAAAAACCTGACAAATTAGAAAGGAGAATCTATGTGTTCTGGTTAGCAAAAAGGATGAAAATTGTGTTTGGGGGGTGAGGTTTTAAAAAGCATAGTTTGGAAAACTTTGTTTCAAATATACACATGATTATAATTTATTCTTCAATCATCAAGAAAAGATTTGAGCAATGAGGAGAGAGAACAAAGAATCAGGCATCCACATGCCGTCAATTCTGTAAACTTGTCTCATTTTTTCAATTTTTGGAAAATTCAGCTTCTATAGTTACTCATTTGGGATGATCTGTTGCAAGAGGAGGCCGCTTGTTGGTTCCCAGCTGCTAGGCAGCTCAGACCCAAAATAACCACACAGAAACTATATTATTGAAAACAATGCTTGGCCTATTGGCTCTAGCTTCTTATTGGCTAACTCTTACATATTAATTTAACCCAGCTCCATTAATCTGTGTATTGCCACAAGGCTTTGACTTACTGGATAAAGTTCAGGTGTCTGTCTCCTGTGAGGCTACATGGTTTCTCCTGACGCCGTCTTTCTTTCTTTTAGCATTCAGTCCAGTCCTCGGCCTAGCTCTGCTCTGCCACCTCCTCTGCTGGGCTATTGGCTCAAAGTAGTTCTTTATTAATTAATGGTATTTACAGAATACAGAGGGAAATTCCACATCAATCATCTATGCCCAAGAATTTTATGCAGCTTTCATGAAGCTATGTAATAGCATGTAACATGTGCCCAACATGGCTTAGAGTTTTGCTTACTTTGTGTGGTAGGGTTCTGCTTGATTCATTGGACCCTTGATTGTATTCCTTCAGTTAGTACTGCTTCAAAACATCTATTGTTTTCCTAGCAAGCAAACTAAAATTTAGAAAATTTCTGCTTATTGTGTGTTCTTTATTGCTCTTACATGGCTGAGTTTTATAACCACTTCTTTCTTCAACTACCAAAACTCTTTCTAGAAACACATTAATTTTCTGCATAACAGAATGGTCTTGATCATCTTTCATGAAACTTCCATAAATTCCACACAATATCTGCTATTGACTGAATATCAAGGTACCTCCAGAGGTCATTAAATTGAAATGTCAGTAAAATGCTATTTTGATATGTAGAGTTTGAGAGGTGGGTGGATTGTGAGAAGGAGTCCTCAGCATGGAACCTGTGCCCTAAGCTTCAGGCAAGATCTCCACCTATTTTTCCAAGTGAAATTGGAAGCTTATTTTTAAAACAAAAAACCAGTATTCACTAAATATCCATCCACTGAGCCACTGAGCAAAGTACTTTCTAGCCTCTGGAGCTTTAATAAACAAGCTTCAATTATTAAACTTCTACTCAGTTTATAATATGACCGTCATAGAAGCCTGCACAGATTAAGACAATTTCTTTTCTCAACTGCCTATGCCAACACTATTAATATCCCAGAATCAGTAATGATACAAATGGTAGGGGTCTCTTTTGGAGAGTTCCAACCTGCTATAAGGTTCTTTAATGCTCTGAGTTCCTTTTATGTGTCTGACTTTTGGGTCACATAGCATGTGGAATAGACCAACATTTTTACAAGTGCACTGGGTGTCTGGAGTCTTAAGACATTGGCAAGGTACTCTGCCACCATCATCAGGTGAAATACAAGATGTGATCATGGATCTTTAGAAATTATTTTCAGCATGTGTTAGAAATATCCCTCCTCAAATTCCCCAAATACATTTCCTCCCTCAATCTTCAATGCGTTCTTCTCTAATTACACTCGTTCTACCAGGGACTCTAAAACATTTGCAACTGTTGTTCCATTATATCAATTAGTATGTTATTGGTATATAAAGCACAGGTATGAGGTTCTGTAGTGTGTCTTAGCAGTCTTTCTTCCTTAAGTTTACTGTTAGATAGAATGTTGAAATGTATGTGTTCAGGTAATTGTGGGGCAAGACTGAAAACGTATACTGTTATTTCTTTTATGTGAGTGCTGTTTTTGAGCTGCCCTTTTAATAGATATAGAAAAATAGAAATTAATGACAATGCCAGATGTGAAAATTGTCTTTGTCATAGTTTTCTCTCTCTTAGTAAAATAAATACCACAACAAAAGGAAATTTGGCTTACTCATCTGATTACAGTCCATCATGAGAGGAAGTCAGAGCAGAAGCTCAAGGGAAGAGCCTGTATGCAAAAGTAAAGCAGAGGCAGTGGAGGAGTGCTGCTCACCTGCTCTTTCTCATGGCTTGTTCAGCCTGATTTTTTATACAATCCAAAACCATTTGCTCAATGGGCATTACCCCTAGTAGGCTGCCCTCTCAGATCAATCATTAACCAAGAAAATTCTTTACAGACTTACCTATAGGTAATTCAATAGAGGCACTTTCTTAGTTAAGTTTCCTCTGTAAGTTCAAGACCAGACCGGTCTACAAGAGCTAGCTCCAGGACAGGCTCCAAAGCTCCATGGAAACCCTGTTTTGAAAAACTGGGGAAAAAAAGGTTCCTCTTCTCATATAAGATTAGATTGTGTCAAGTTGACAAAAATAACCAGAGCAGACTGAAATCCAGGAATGAAGAAAGGAAGAAAGGGAGGGAGGGAATGAGGAAGAAGGAGGGAGGGAAGAAGGAAAGGATATAGAGGAAAGGATAGAGGGACAGAAGGAGGGTAAAAAGAAGAGAAGAAGGGAGGGAGAGAATAAGGGAGGGAGAGAGGATGGGATGGAGGCAAAAGGGTAAGACTCTTATTGTTTAGCTACATCCAGTCTCCTGATCATGCAGTATTGATTTCTACTGTTAATAGAGTACGTATCATGCATGTTGGAGTACTATTTTATCTTCAGTCTTCATAAGTCCGTTGAAGAAGTTTTCTTGGATATCACTCAATTCTGACTTCTCATCATGATCATTATGCATATCGGATTCTGAGCATCTATTTCAGACACTTGCATTTCCAATTTAGGATTCCATCATTCCTAGTATTACAAAGAGACTGGTTATGTAGCATCTCTAGTGTAGATCCCTACCCTGGTAGGGCAACCATCACTTCATCTCTATGATGGTGAATCCATATCACCAGTAAACTTTTTATAGATTTGGCAATCAACATCTTTGAGTTCTTTCATGAGTTCATACCTAAATGGAGTCTTTTGAGCTCCTCTTCACCTATGAGATTTGTGGTACTTCTACATTATTTAATGTAGGCCTTAACTTTTCCCAAATCCCCAGAGCATATGACCACTGCCTCCTGTAAATTCAGTGGGTGAAATTCAGAGCTGATGAGAACTCTTATGTCTAGTCTAACATGGCATTTGGAGTCATACAAGTCTGGTTACAAACTTGGGGTTCTTTGAACTTTTGTCTGAGGACTACAAGAAGTACGTTCAAATATTACAATATTTACTTTGCCTTTACCAATTTTAATTAATGATCACATTGCCATTTTGGTGGACTGAGAAATAGAAATCATTTAAAAGTTCCAGTAAGGGCACTTGTGTCATAATGGCTTCCTGAATTTATCTGTGTAGGTGATATAAATGGATGGAGCAGCAGTGATAAGCTCATGTCGGCATGATTTATAATTGTGGAATTTCTGAGTTATTTCAGACTATATGTAAAATTGTCCTCCATGCTTTTCAAAGAGCAATTTTCACCATGAGTTTTCTAGCAATAGCTGCCATTTTGGCAGCCTAACGTGGACCTTGCCTGAGATGGCAATTGTACAGCATATCCGGAAGGTTCCTGATGCTTGTCAGCAATCTAAATTTGAAGTACATGCATCTTTCACCACCCAGATGGTTAGTGACATGTGGACTTTTGTTGCTCCCTGCCAGGGACTGTCTCTCCCACTCAAACTGTGAAGTCCTTTCATAATTCGGCAGCATTACTCATCTTGATTTTATCACCAGTCTCTTTGATGGGAAGCTCACCTGCTCCCCTTAGAACAAGGATGCAATTGAAGGCTTAACTCCCCACATTTAAGGCACTTAAGGCGCCAGGTCTGATTTATTTACGGCTTCGGATCGATGTCTACTTTCTGTGGGGAACATACACTTGGGATCAGGACTGCCTCTCTTCAGTTCCCTCACTGTCCCTACACACAATAAAGTTGACTGTGCTTCCCCAGAACTACCCTGTGCTATAGTTACTCCTTGGTACCCCATCAAAGCATGAGGCTTGTCTCTCTATGATTTGGGAGTTTAGTGTTATAACTGGAGAAGTGTTTGCCAATATATGCATGAAAACAATGTAAATTCTGGGGCCCTATGAAAAGCATGTATGCATATTGACCACTTAAGATGTTTAAGAACACTATTTAAACTTAGTATAAATGAGGACCTGCACTCAGTCCTCAGTGCCTCAAAAGCGAAAGTTGTACTTAATTTGATTTGAGTCCAGGTAAAGCCATAGTGGTTGATGGGGGTGGTCAGAAAATTTGCCCACCTTTGAACAACATTACTTATATACTGTTAATATTCTGCTCCTTGTCTGCTTTACCTTTTTAAATAAAATCTTCTTAAAAATAAATCTGGGGTTTTGTGGAAGGGGAAGGATGGAGCAAGGATGTAGATTAAAGAGTAAGTCTTTGTCATCTCACCTATCTGGCTACAAATTTCCACAGCATTGAAATAATCTTTAAGGCTCTTAGCATTCCGAAAACCTATTTTCCATAATACTGATTGTGTTTTATGTTTTATGATTAGGCTCTGAAAAAGGGATAAAAATTTACCTACGAATAAATAGACAATCATAATAATGACAAAAGCAAAAATTAGAATCCACAACTTCATTTTTTTTCTCCATATCAAATCTGTAGTTATTCCAGTATTGTCTACAGGTATCTGATTTTATGGGAGTGCCATATTTAAACATTCATTATCAACTCATGCAATCAGACTTAAGTGCACCTAAGTACACCATCTGTCTTTTCCTTTCTTATATATTCCTCTGTAGTCGCACGTGGAGATCTGCTATGCTAGTAGTGTCTGGGGCCCATTTAGCTGCACTGGTTACCCTGCAATCAGCAAAGGATGCTTTCCCTTCCTAGCCCTGATTTTTTCAGGATTTAAAAGCGCCAACCTTTTATAACGTCTCTACCCTTAAATGCAATGCACTTACACCTTTCTACACAGGTGTGTGTGTCTTTTTTTTTTTTTTTTCAAAGCTCCAAAGGCAGAATCTGTCTTAGAGGGATCGTTTCAAAATCTGAACCTTTTTTCCAAAAGCCAAAGCATGATAAAATAATGTTTTGCAACTGCAAAAGGATTCTGGTCAAGGCGCACAGCCATGAAAACCATTTCTAGGCTACTGTACAGGAAGAGAATGACAGTAAGGCTGCCTTCTGTTTCATCACTGCAGTCCCAGGAGCAGAAGCCTGGACCTTTTGATTGGGTTCTTGCAGCCCTGTTATTCAAGCAGTGTGCCTGATTTTGGCCCAAAGAGGCCGTAGTTCACTCTCTGCAAAGCAAAGCACAACAAGCCTTTTCAACACATCAGTGATGACTTGACGGCAGCGAGATCCGACTGTAGAGAGCACCCAGGCTCAGTGGCAGCTCTTGCATTTTGGCAGTCAAAAGCATAAAAATGAATAGGACAGGGGGCTGGAGATGAGGCTGCATGGAAATAAAATATGATCCTATGGATGTGTTCTGGAGTAATCTATCGCATGCCATGGAAATAAAACTCCCCCAAAGGATACTGACTGTCAACACTCACCTTCATTTCTATCTTTGGTCTCTTGGGACAGAAATAATTCTTGTGAAGCAGGGGAATTAGGCTTTGAATTCAATCATCCTTCTCTTTAATTCCCAAATCTGTCTTATGTTACTTGTGTAGTTAGGATAAAGTTGCTTAACCCTTGTTAGCTCTGTTTGCATCATGGGTTATATGAGCATTATAATACATGTCTATTTAGTTGTTTAAAAAATTAACAAAAAGAAAGATCAATCTGCTAATTTTATGATTATCTCTACCTAAGTGAGAGAAGAAACACATACACACACAAGCACACACACAAACACCTATATAACTCTGTATAAGGCATATCCAAATAGTTATCAAATATTATTTTAATTAATGTCTTAATTATCCAAAATATAGAATTTCTATCTACAGATGAAAGATTTGCATAAGTTAAGTCACTGAAATGTGTAAATTTCTTTAGTAAGATGGAAGTTTTAACCCAGGCAATCTCTAAATCCATACCTCATATATCACCCTACACTGCTTTAAAGGAGGCTAAGCAATTCAGACAGTTGACTCTCCATCTTGTCCAATATATAAGCATGTTTAAAAATGCCATTGAGTATGTCTAGTCACTCACAGCCCTGTGGGGATCACAGCACATCTCCTGTCATCACTGATTTAACTACCTGCATGGCCTGGCTTAAAAACTGCCCATGCAGAAAGGTCAGCAAATGATGATTTGACATAAAGCAAAGCATGGGAAGTAAAATCTTTTTTTTTTTCCTTCGAGACTTTGAATAAAAAAATGCAGAGAAAAATATATCCTTAAACAGTAACATAATTAGCTTAAACAAGGGATAACTTCTCTTCCAAGAGTCACACATTGCTGAATAAAAAGCTTAGTGTTTGGTGTTGTAAAGTTCCCTCAAAGTTGGTGGTCTGGAGTGTACCAGAGACATCCTAAACAATACAGGTTATTTCCTCCTGTGGGAATTTGGTTGGATAAGTCAATGTGTTCTTTTTTTTTGTGAGGGGGGGTTAAGGGAGTTGGCCCAAAGGGAGTAGTCTTCTCTGGAGGTACCTGACCCATTAAAATCCATAGAGAAGAGGCACATGCTCTCCTGGCAGTGAGTCAAGGGAGCACACATGACTGGCAGCTTGGTTCTCATCTGATTTGCCCTTTGTGAACAGGGTTACATTATGGCTCAGCCACAGAGTGCTGGTTTCCCAATGGGAATAGCTGAGTGGCTGGTGAGGCAACCCGGATTTCTCCTTCTGTCTTATAATCATCACTGTGCACACATTTGATATTATTAATACAAGGCAAAACTATCCACAGGTGTTCCCACATTTATTTCCGTTGTTCGTGATTGCCATCAGAATTTCATGACATGACCCTATTGCTAAAGACACTATAGGCTTGAATCATAGGGCAGGGAGAACTCAACTTGGTACTGATCACAAAGCTACCACCCTATGAGCTAGCTTTCATTGTTGAGAAAGGTAGAGTGTGGGCTGTTAGTGGAACAAGACATCAACAGTCTTACCCAACTGTCAATTCCGTGGACTGCAGCAATGACTGGCAAGACTAAATACACCCATGAGTGCATGTAGGTCATGGTAGATGGAAAGTAACTACTTTTCACTTGGATTTAAGGCCCATTCTGTAGAAAGAAATTTATGACTGATACCATAAATATGGCCAATAACAAAACTTGGTGATGTCACCAGGTCCCAGAGGTGAGACTCTTACTGTTATTCTGCCAAATGAACGTAATGTTAAATTTCCCTCTACATTTTTGTCTCTACTCAGATCAGTATAGCTTTAAGAGCACATGAGAGAAGTTTGTGCAGTGCATGGTGCTTAACGAAGAAACTCACAAGAAATGAAGGTACAGAGAATAAGACAGTGAGGTGTTCATCCACAATGGATATCTTTACACCCCCGGCACAAACAAGACTCAGTGGCCATCATGGGATGAAGGAGTAAAACGATTCAAAAGCAAAGAGGAAGACCAGACTAAAACAGGGTCTTCCGACTCTAACAGGACCATTGTACTCATGAACCCATAGCACCTATAAAATAAAGCCAGACAGCATTCTAGCGTGGAGAGGGGAGAAACTCCGAATCTTCCCACACATAACTTAAGAGTTATTGACAGGTTTGGGGGAATGGAGCACAGGTTTCCTTTGAGGGCGCTACCTCTTACAGGTTGGATGCGCCCCAGTAGATAACGTCCCCTTACATGAGTATATGGGAAGTACAAACTGGATTATTAAAAAATGAGAGGGGAAACAAGAAGTATTGTAGTAGGGAGGTTAGCGGTGGATCTGAAAGGATTTAATGAGAGCAGTTGAGATGCATATATAAAACACAGGTTAGTAACAGCATGTTACTAACATAATGGATTTGTTACACATCCATCAAATGCACTATGACGCTTTGATTGACAAGGTAAGGACTTTTCTTCTGTGGCATGATTATTTCACACATATGCTCAAATCTTGGAAAAAGAATATTTCAATCTCTAGAAATACACTAAGGTTAGTAGAATCAACTCTAAGAGTGGTCCAATCATGCACCCCCCCCCCTTTGCTTAAAACCTTTTCATGGTATTTATATGAAAGTTTCAGTTTACTTTCTTCTGTCATAGGTGAACCTCTTTGTATGTGTTTATTGATGATTTGCATATACTCCAGGACTGACATGTTTCTCCTCTCCTTTTGAATCCCCAATGTGAGTAAGTTCCAGCAGTCATCTTAAGAAACTTAACAACAGGGGAGTAATAGTAAATGATGGATTGGTAGAAGAGGAACCAAGAAAAAAGAGGACATTCTCCCAGACTCGATTTCTAGCAGTCCCTCTGTCCTTAAAAATCTCCCACACTAACCCAGTGCTAGGCTCCCTCTTGTTTACTACTCTCTTAACCTCCTAAGTCCCATCTCATCTTTCAGGCCATCGGCACCATGGGCACTATTATTTTTCTTGTCAAGGACCACATTTTCTAGTCCTCTTTCCTGAGGATGGTCTAATAAAGAGATTAGACTAAATTTAATCCATCCAAGGATACAGGAGAGTCTGAAGGGTAAGTGCAAAGCTGATGTACCCATGTCATGTGTACTGGATCCCAGAGGCTTAGTACAAATGAACAAATTAAAAGATTTAACCTATTTTATTTTAATTACCTGCTAAATATATTATTGCTAATTTCATGTATTCTCCATTTTCTTTTATGTAGGAGATGGAGCTTGTTCGTTTTTCAGCCACCTAGACTCCTGAAATAACCACACAGATACTGTATTAATTAAATCACTGCCTGGCCTATTAGCTCTAGCTTCTTATTGGTTAGCTCTTACATCATAATTTAACCCATCTCTATTAATCTGTGTATCGCCACATGGCTGCAGCTTACCATCAAGGTTCCAGCTCGTCTGTTCCCTGTGGCAGCTACATGGCATCTCTCAACTCTGCCTTCTTTCTCCCAGCATTCAGTTTATTTTTCCCTACCTAGTTCTACTCTACCCTATCACAGGCCAAGTTAACTTCTTTATTCATTAACCCAATACAAGCAACACATATACAGAATGACTTCCCTAACCACTTTAGTGTGACTGCCCTAGTCATTATTAGTAAATTATAACTTCAGTTACTCATTCAAGATTTTAGCAATTAAAATTATTTATATGATTTACATTATGTTAGGCAGCGCTGATACAGAATTTGTAAACAATCATCATTTACACTCTGTCAAGATACAGGAATTAATGTTAATATTGGTATTTTGAAATTACTTGAAATACATTCCAAAAGATTTATACTGTATATAGGTTGGAAGCTCAACCATAGAGCATTTACCTAGCATGTATGACGCAGTGAGATGAGTCTCCAACACAACAACAAACTTGTAGAATCCTTATGCTTTAGAGCAATCTAAAATTGTGATATAGTATATGCAAGTCAAAGTGAAAAGAATGACTCAGCAGAACTTAAAGAAAAGCAAGGTGTGGAAGACACATAGAAGGTCAGGAGCTCAAGCTGTGAGAAGAGACGACAGCATACAGCCAAGCTGGTATAAGGAAAGCATGTGAAAGACTGACACCTGCCTAAAGGGCAAAGGGCAGAGCTACAGCTCTTGTGTCTAGAGACATCTGCCACCCTTCCCTACCATGGCTGCTCTTCTGAAAGTGTTATATAACAGCTGTAGCAAAATTTTTAGATTTCTGAAGCCACCCTTTGCTTTCCTAAGTACCTTGTTCCTGCTGTTCATGTAATAGTGATTAAATTCCAGTTTACA
Organism: Alexandromys fortis; assembly: GCF_014885135.2. Taxonomy (NCBI): domain Eukaryota; kingdom Metazoa; phylum Chordata; class Mammalia; order Rodentia; family Cricetidae; genus Alexandromys; species Alexandromys fortis. Next base: position 11,226,719 of record NW_026067949.1, read on the forward strand.
TCTGAAGGGCTAAGAAACCAAATATGCTATAAACATATTCAGTATGTAGTCATTGTTAAGTGATAACTAAACTAGAGGGGAAATCACATAGTAGGAATTTTACTAAAAGCAGTAAAATAGGCTATACCTCAGAGGATTTTGTTAATTTTTATTTTTTCTTTCTCTTTTTAATTTTTTTTTCTCAAGATAGGGTTTGGAGCCTGACCTGGAACTAGCTCTTGTAGAGAAGGCTGGTCTCGAACTCACAGAGATCCACCTGCCTCTGCCTCTTGAGTGCTGGGATTAAAGGCATGCGTCACCACTGCCCGGCTCTCTTTTTAATTCATTTTACATACCAATGAGAGTTTCTGTAATTGGAGACTGTTCCTTCACTTCCTGCCTCCCAGACCTGAATAATCACACAAAATTATATTAATTACAACACCAATTGACCAAGAGCTCAGGCATATTCCTAACCAGTTCTTATATTTTAAATTAACCCATTTATATTAATCTGCATACTGCCAAAAAGCTGTGGCTTACTGGTAAGGTTTTCACATCTTTCGGTAGCTACATGGTATCTCCCTGACTCTGCCTTTTTCCCCTGCATTAATTTTAGTTTTTCTGCCTACCTATATTCTGCCCTGCCATAGGCCAAGGCAAATTCTTTATTAACCAATGGTAATAAAGCATATTCATAGCATACAGAAGGGAATCACATATCAAGTTTCTCTCCCCCCCATCTTCCACTCTCTCCTGCCACCCTACCTCTCCTCCACTCCACAGAGAGTGTAAGGTCTCCCATGGGGAGTCAACTAAACTTGCCATATCGAGAAAGGACCAAGTCCCTCCCCACTGCATCAAGGCTGAGCAAGGCATCCTAGAGAATGGGCTCCAAAAGTCCAGTTCATTCATCAAGGCTAAATTCTGGTCCCACTGCCAGGAGTCCCACAGATAGACCACACCTACACAACTATCACCTATATGCAGAGGGCCTAGTTTTGTCCCATGCAGGCTCCACAGTTGTCAGTCCAGAGTCAATGAGCTCATACTAGCTCGGGGCAGCTATCCCTATGGGTTTCCTCATCATGATCTTGCACTTCGCCCTCATATGATCCTTCCTCCCTCTCTTCAACTGAACTCCAAGAGCTCAGCCCAGTGCCTGGCTGTAGATCTCTGTCTCTGCTTCCATCAGTTACTGGAAGAAGGATCAGTGATGACAATTAGGGTAGTCACCAATATGATTACAAGAGAAAGCCAGTTCAGGCACCCTCTCCATTATTGCTTAGGGTTTTAGCTGGGGTCATCCTTGTGGATTCCTGGGAATTTCCCCAGAACCAGGTTTTTCCCTAACTCCATAATAACTCCCTCGCCAAAATGTATCTTTCATTGCTCTCCCTTTCTAACCCCTCCAACTCGACTTTTCTGTTCCCTCATGTTCTCATCCCTATCCCCTCTCTTCTTCACTCCCCCTCCCAGTTTACCCAGGAGATCTTATCTATTTCCCCTTCCTAGGGCAACCCATGCAAGTCCCTCTTAGGGTCCTCCTTGTTACCTAATTTCTCTGGTGCTGTGCACTGTACCCATCTTTTGCTTTATGTCTAATATCCACTTATGAGTGAGTAAATATCATGTTGGTTTCTCTTGGTCTAAGTTACCGCACTCAGGATGATTTTTTTCTAGTTCCATCAATGTGCAAATTTTATGGTGCCATTGTTTTTTTTACATCTGAATAATACTCTATTGTGTACATGTACTCTATCTTCATCTGTTCTTCAGTTGAGAGGCATATAGGTAGTTTCCAGGTTCTGTCTATTATGAATATTGCTGCTATAAACATAATTGAGCAATGTTCTTGTGGTATGATTAAGCATCCTTTGAGTGATATTGTTGATTCATGAGGTAGATTGAGTCCCAGTTTTCTGAGAAACCACCATACTGATTTCCACTGTGGCACTCCCACCATCAGTGGAGGAGTGATCCCCTGACTCCACATTCTCTCCAACATAAGCTGACATCAGTGGTTTTGATTCTAGCAATTCTGACAGGTGTAAGATGGTATTTCAAAGTTGTTTTGAGTTGCAGTTTCCTGATGACTAAAGATGAGTAAGGACATTGGCCATAATACTGCTGTTGAGAATTCTCTGTTTAGATCTGTGCCCCATTTTTAATTGGATTATTTGGTATTTTAATGTCTATTTTCCTGAGCTGTTTGTATATTTTGGAGATCAGCCCCACAGAGGGTTTTTGTAAGTAAAGGTCTTGAGTCCTCAGGGAGACACAGTTGAGCTGAGTCATGGCAGGTGTGTGTGTGTGTGTGTGTGTGTGTGTGTGTGTGTGTGTGCGCGTGTGTGTGAAGACTCATTATGCCAAGATCCAGTAGTCAGGAGAGAACAGAGGACATTCCCAGATGCTTGTCTCTAGGTTTTGATTCACCCAAAATTCATCAAAGGTAAAGACAAGTTGGAAATTAGTGCCCACTGAACTAGGTAATATGCCCCGTGCTAGTGGCTTAAACTTCATCAGCTCGTTGAAACAGTAGGACTTTAATATGGATCCTTTTTCTAACTAACCAAGTAGAAACTTTCTAGAAGTTTGCCTTTGTGACAGAATTTGGAACTATGTCTTGATTCTGGACTGTTCAGTGCTTCACACGTAAAGCAATCATCTCGTCTAAGATGAAGCCTAGTTGAACAGTCTCCAAGAAAAGGAATGTGTACATTAGTACAGGGAAGAACTCTATAATGAATTTCAAGCCAGTGCTAGAGTGACAGAGGGCTCAGTGCAAAGGTCTGTGATTAAGAATCAAAACCCCCTGATCTGCCATGTGGTGGCATGAGTGAGAGAAAGGCGCCTCACACACACCTATTACCATCTGTAGCAGGTGGGAAAGCTGGCCTTAAAGTAACTAGAACGAGAGAGATAGCCTGACCATGACTGGCTACACAGGAGATAACAGACTCTGCAGCCTGTCTAAACAGAATGCTAGAAGCGACCCTCACCCTGGTGAGTCAGCCCTGAAGGCATGAGAGCAGGAGAGCTGACCTCGCCCCCCCACCCCCACCCCCCACCACCATGTCTCCTACTGGAGAAAGGGCTCTGCACCTCTCCTGGGAAAAACAGTAGAGCTGGCTCTGGAGAAATGAATGTGGATGACCTGAACTGAAGACCTGAGAGTAGGAGAACAGGCCCTCTCCTTGCTGCAGCCTGTGTTGAGTGACTTAGCTGGAGTAGCACTGGAAAGTTAGCTGGGGTAGTAACTGGTTGGGGGAAGCAGACTACCACCCAGGCACAGAACCAGTACTATGAGTTGGCCTACCCCGGCCTCCACCTTATCTATGAGCTGCTGGAGCACATGAAGGCTGGCTGCTGAATACTAGAGCACAAACTGGGGCTGTTGAGTTCTGTTACTTTGCCTTATTCTGCTTCCATAGAGTTTGATTCCAATATGGTGACAAAAGACCAGTGTTGACAGAGGTTTCTGTCCCACCCAGTCCCACAGTTGTTCAGTCCCAAAGAAACACACAGAGGCCTACATTAATTATAAACTCCTTGGCCTATTAGCTCAGGGTTTCTTATTAACTAATTCTTACAGTGTTCTTGTCTGTGTTATCCACATGGCTTGGTACCTTTTATAAGTGAGACATTCTCATCTTGCTTCCTCTCCATCTCGGTGACAACTGCAGACTTAGCCTTTCCTCTCCCCAGAATTCTTCTGTTCTGCCTGGTCACTGCACCTATACTTCCTGTCTGGCTACTGGCCAATCAGCATTTTATTTAAAAATACATGTGAAAAATCTTTACAGGGTACAAGATCATTGTTCCACAGCAGAGAATGATTATCTGGTATTGCCTTTCATTCTTTTTTCCCCTCAGAATAAAAACTCTAAATTACAACTTTATAAAAGGTCTTCATTTGTATGAAGTAAACAGTAGTAAATTAAAACATCGTAAAATAAACCATTTCCATATGCCGAAACAGGGTCTTGGCTACCCTGTATGCTGAGTTTCTTATCTCCAATTTATGCAGTTGCTGGTATCCTCAGACCCTCAAGTTAGCATCTTTAGTTAGGAGTATTTATTGTATTGAGTATATCAAATAGAGTCCAATCTTGGAGTAACCAATTACTTATAATTATTTCCATGATGAGGGGTTTTCTCTTCAGGTGGCCAATTACTTCCTATCAAATTATCACTGAAAACCATTATTTTCATTTCCATCTGTAGACATCTCAAGACTTTATTTTTTATTCGGTGCAAGCAAATGCGAAGGAAGTAATAACAAGCACAGCAATTATGACTGTGATCTTATCTATCTGGACTGATTAAAAACCTTTCTTCCAATCACCTGAACTTTTTACTAGTGTGAAGTTTATTAAAATCCAGGTTCAAGTTTACACGGTTTGTTTTTTAAGGATTTTATTTATTTCACCCCCCACATACACATAAGATGGTAAGAGATGCAGAGTAGAGCAGCTAACGGAAAGAGAGCTTGATTACCAAAGGAACCCAGAATTCACTAAAAGTTGGCTTCGCCACAGTGATTTTTGTTAAAAACTCACTCCCCATTTATCAAAACTTCATCTTTGGTGAATTACAATGAATTACAGAGGAGTGTTTTTAATTCATACTAATGCCTGGAAATCCAGTACAGAGTATTAAATCAGAGAGTTAGCAAGTAAAGGGGTGAAAAATGAAAAAAAAAAAAAAAGGCAGTAAGTGGAAGCCACTATATAACAAAAGTATCTGTTTCTTCATTTGTTTTCATAATTGTGAGTTAGCTTGTAATTAATTAGGCTAATATATCATTGATAGTAATACAAATTATGTACCAGGAGCTTTCTACAATGAAATAATAGTTAAAAATTAGGTGCAAATTTCTTGTGCAGTGAGTTAAAATAAAATAATGCCAGAATAGCAAACTGAACTTGATGAAAATCAGTACATTTCCACTTAATACACTATTCTCTCCCTATTTGAATCAGTTGTTGGAATGAATGCATTCTTCAATTCTCACCCAAAAAAACTGACCAGTATCCAAGGAAGAATTATTCACTGTTGACTATTCAGCCTGCTTGATAGAATCAGAGCTGGAGGTGCACCTTGAATCATCACGCTGTGTTTCCAGTTTCCAAGAATTCACAGAGGCCTCTCTGCATGAGTACCAACCCACCCCTAACCCTGCGGCCTCCATCACCTCTTAGGAGAACAAAGAAATAATGAACTTGGTGGAGAACTCTGAAAATACAGTAATATTTTAATACCAAGGCATGTACATCACTTTCCTTTGTGACTGTGATGTAGCTCAGAGTCAGAGAAAAATAAAAAAAAGAAAAGGAGTGGATGGTGAGGGGAACGGGAGAAGAAACTGTGATCGGTATGTAAAATAAATGCAAAATGCTAATTAGATAAAATAAAACTTAAAAATTTCCATGAAGAAAGACTCACTTCAAGCTCTTTTCAATATAACTACTTACATTATTTAGTGGACATTGACTATATTTTCTGCTAACATTTTGCTCACACAACATAGCAGTAAAAGTTTATTGACAAATGGAATCACTCAACAAGGTCTCAACAGCAACCAAATATCTGCACTATGCTGTGCATTACCAGGTACTAAGGAGAGAGGCCATGGATCTTTTCTTGAAAAAATCCACTCTCTTGGAGGAAAGAAAAAAAAAAAAAAGAATGAGCAAATGGACAGTTTCTGTGATGTAGCTGCTGGTCATGCATGGGATGGCTAGATGATAAAGGGCTCCCGGCAGAAGGTTTATGCTGATATGTTGGAAGAATGATGAGCAATGAGCTGGGACAAGAAGACTTGAAGAGAGATTCACAGTTGTTTGTAGACAAGGGATAGGCAGATAGGAAGAAGTCCATAGCCGACTTTGGATACCAGACCAGAGGCTAAAAGTCCACTTGTTTCAATGGGAACAGCATCAAAGCTAGGATAAAGTGAACAGGCTTAACGGAGCTTAATGGGGAGATTTACTATTGTGAGTCCCATGATGCTTATAGTTAGGGTTGCATGAGGGCTTCTTACTGGGGATATTTCTTTTCCCCTAGTAGACAGCAGGATTCATGCAAAACTACCTTCCTGTGCACTTTCAGCGTACAACTTGAGATGATTTCATCCTGAGCTCAACCTAAACTCTCATTTCTTCTATGCTAACCACAATAGCAAAAAATAAAAAAGAATTAAAAAAAAAAAAAAAACCCACCTCAGACTGGGACTGTGCCTTGGATTCCCATGAAACAAATAGACCAGGGGAGATCCAAGTGGGAGATATGCCAGAGAATGTTCTGAACTTTACTGGGAGAAAACTGAGGGTGGTCTTCTCATTTGATGAACCAAGAAACATGCAGGAGACATGTTATTGACTACCATAATGCAAATATAAAATCCACACTACAGGAAATAAAAAGTGTGAGCATGTATAGGTGTGTACATGTGTACGATCATGTATGCATGTGTGCCAAAGCTTACTTCCGCCTATTCTGACTTAGAACATCAGTGTTACATAGAATTGGGAATTACTTTTCCTCATTTTTATTATTGGCTCACTTTTTCTGTGCTGTGGATATGCCTATTTCTGGAAGTATCTTAGCTGCTAAAATTCTGGATGATGCAGTGATAAAGTCTGGGAGGCAATCAAATGACCCCTCCCAGCATCTTCCTTCTCAGGATTCCCTCTCACCCCTCATATATCACGAGGTCCTTTCCAACAGCAGGCTGGTGACGGAAGAAAAATGGCAGGAACATTGCAAAAGTCAAATGACTCTCCCTAAGTCCTCTGACAGCTCTCCTCCCTTCCTCTGTTACTGCCTGTCTTTGGCTGCCAAGAATTTGCTGTTTGCTTCTCACCTCCCTCATCCAATCCACACTGAGAAGATAATGTGCCCAGCTAGCTCCAGCACAGAAAGCTGAATGTCAGCACACATTTTGCCTTGAATGAAAATAACCTACCCACGCAGAGAGGGCCGCTGGTATCCAGGGCTGAGACCATATTGGGTTGGGTGGTTAATTCTTCAGCCTTCTGGTCCGGGGATTTTAGCTAATGGCTTTGGGGTATTACACAAGTCACATGTCCCTGGGTTTAATGTTGCCACTGTGGATAGGAGCTTGTCATGTTGTATAGTATTACACAGTTACTCCAAAGCAGCTTTCTGGCTAAGTGACAGGATTTGACATGTCCCTAATATTGACAGTAGTGGTGACTTTCAAGTGTTCTATTTATGTCAGGGAGAAAAGGAGCGAAGATTTAAAAGAAACAAAATAAGCATGTGCAGAGGAAGCTCCTGGTTTAGTTTAGTAAAAATGTCAAGTGCTCTGAGTGCCTGCTCTGTGATTGTCTGCTGTGGACCCTTGGGGAAGATTAGGAGACTCAGTATCGCCATCTGTAAAATAGAAATAATGATAATGCCTGCCTTGAAGAGTCATGATTATATTAGCCAGTGTGTCTAGAATGTCTTATGTGATTCCCAGCTCAACATTGAAATTCTTTAATTATACATATGTTAATTGTGATTCCCATGATGCTCATAAAAATTTTCAATTGAAAAGCTCCAACCTGGCACTTCACTTCGAGAATTCTTGAGCTACTTTGTCTGTAGCATGGACTGAAATGATTGGAGAATTGACAACTAAACCCAACAATGTCACTTTTTGATGAGGTGGTAAAAAAAAATTATGACTTGCAATCTCAGTTAGTTCACAGAGTCTGATAGAACTTCTAGAAATTCTGCAAAGGATCAAGGAGATGGTATCAAAGACTTGAATAAAGAGTTTACAAAGAGATGAAATCATGTAGGAAAAAAGTTTGAAGGATGATTGAGGTTAGGAGAAAGGACAGATCAAGCAAAGCAGTCAAGTTCAGAAAGATATGCAGAGAAAAAAATCAATGAGAAGATGGTGAGAAATGCAGAAAAATTCAGAGAGAAGCAGGAGAATGTGGTTTGAAGAGGGACTGAAATACATTAATGGCAAAGCAAACACTAGGCTATGAACCTTTAGAATGGAGACTTAGCAACACCCAATAGATCTTCTTGAGGCATGATGGTCCTAGTGGAGGTCGTAGCTTGGAAATATGGTTCTGACCATTCTCTGTAACTCACTCTTTTCCCCACTCTTTTGCTATGAGAGGGTGTACCTTGGAATGTCAGTCCTAAGGGTCACCTGTTCGTTGTACAAGAAGATCAACCTCATTCTACCTATGTTGAAAGAACATAAGCAGGCAGCAGAAATGGTCATATGAAGCTTTCTTGGATGCTATGCTAAATCTCAGGGTCTGTACACTGGAGAGAAGTCATCCAGTCACTGCTGTAAATGGAAAAGAACGTTGCTTAGGCAGTGATTTGTGCATACACACATGAAGCAATCACCGACAGGGAATGTGTTCCTTCTCATCTGCAGCCAGTACAGTGATCGCAAGCCACAAGGTAGTCACTGACTACATTATCAGTGGCTATTAGTACTGTCTATGTGGTCATCGAAAGGTCACCTGAAGCTGTCCTGGCTAAAGGAAACTCCTGAAGTACTATCAAGTTAAAACAACCACCACGATGAGGCAATTCGCGGGACTGGCCTGGAGTCTCTTTGCCCTGTTACTTATCTAAAGTTACCTCCGAGGACTGGTGGCTAATCAGAGCATTCCTGGACATCTGAGAGAAAAGCCAAAACAAAACTCTATTGTCCTGAGGCAACCCACTGCTGATGGAGAACTGTTTGACAGACAACTCCCAGACCTCTGTGAACATGGCAGGAGCTAAATTGGGGTTGTTGCCACTCTCCTGGAAGCAGAAGAAATGTTCTTTATGGTCTAACGGGACTTGGGAGCTATAAGAGAACTGACTTGGGTCCAACATCTGTTCTTTCCTGCCATGAGGCAATCATCCTGTTCCAGTCTCAGTTTCACCTGCCATTGTGGACAGGTGAAGGAAAGTACCTGACAGCTGTCAATGAAGCAACCCAATTACCTATGCCAGACAACTTTCATCTCATCAAAGGGAAAATAGCAAGGGATGTGGAAAACAGATTCAACATGCAATGAATAGCTTTGTTTTTTTTTTCAAACTGATTTTTCTAATAGTATATAACCTCTAGCCAAGTAGCCTGAGGGACTCTATGATATATCACACAGTTATAAAACTGAAGAAACAAAAATATTTTCATTGTGTGTACTTTCACAGTACACGTAGAAAGCAGGAGTTGTAAGGCTCTTTCAAACTAACTGACAGTTATCTAGGGATCCCACTCACAGTCAATGCTACACAGCATTTGCATGAGGGTGATTTGCCCAGTGTTAGCTACACACACATCACTTTAGGCAACTCTCTTTAGTTATGCTAAATACATTTTCAGTGTTAAAATCTGTTGCATTCTAAGTCCATATAACATACATAGGCTCGTGGATATACCACCCCAAGGTAAACTCGGTGATCTCATGCCACAAGCCTGAATCTCATAGGATAGACTGCACGAACTACAAAGTGGGGGAAACTGAAACTCACCACAATAACACGAGTGGTAGAAAGAAAAAAACTGCTACAAAATAAATGGGAGAAATTTCACTTTGAGGTCATGCATGGTTCATAAGGAAGCACAGATAACACGTGTAAGCATTCCAGGAGCAAGGATCCAGAGGCAGACAGGGAACTTTGCAAATGACAGTGGCACTGACCTTCTTCATTTGGGTCAGGCTGGGTGTTCTCATCAGGCTTTGAGGGATTCCATGTGATCTGTTTGATATGAGACAACTTCACTCTAACTGTAGTTAAAAATAGAAAATAACTTTCTCCAATCCCATAGCACATAGGTGTTAGCCAGGTTTCATTTTGATGATAGACACTTGACAAAAAACAACCTAAGTGGCAGGAGAATTTCTTAGATCAGCATGTGGTTTCCATTCCATAGTCCTTATCTCCATAGAATATGGATTCATGTTGGAAGAGAACATCACAGTGGTGTGAAAATGTGGCAGGGGCCACCTTGCTTCTCGTGGATGGGAACCAGAGAGAGTCAGAGGGAACTGAGAAGAAATAAAACCCCTAAGATGCCCACTTCTACCATGGAGACCTCACCTCCTAATCTATCCAACAGCTGGGGACCAAGCCTTAAAAGGAACTATGAAATATATTTTATATTCAGAACAAAATAACATTCATGGGAGCTAAAATCATTCAATGGAATCATCTCAAAGAACCCTCCTGTCAAGTTGGGAGTGTAGGCCCCTGCCCCTCGCACCCATTCCAGCCCTCAGGCCTGGTCTGGACTCCAAATCCCAGAAGGCAAGGACAGGACCACTCCTCATGGTATTTAAGTGGTCTCCCAAAAGAGGAACATGTGGTCTCCCTTTCTTCCTCCCAGGGTTTGCATTTTTGTGGCTTCCCCCTCAAGGCCACCTGAGAGCGCAGATCTCCCATTGAACCTGGATATTTTTTAAGTTGACTTGTTTTGATTTGGCTTGATTGGGAATTTTGGCGTCATCAGGGAGCTCACATTAAGAAATATCCCTAACACCCTCCCATCAGGACATAATTGAAGCACAATTACTATAAATTTAGAGAGAGAGAGAAATTGGGGTTCAACCTAAAGATCTGAAAAGCAAAACAGTCAGTCACTAGATCTTACCTCAATCTCAGTCCAAAAATGGCAACCCTGCCTCTAGGAATCTCACAATGAGACTGTGTCTGAGAGCTGTATCCTCCCATTTTAAATCCTCTCTAGGGCTTGGATTAAATTCAGTCCTCTCTAGAGTGTGCACCACTGAGATTAAAGGCATGCACCGCCCGGTATCTATGGCAACTAGTGTGGCTACTGGGATTAAAGTGTGTGTCATTGCTGGCTGGTCTATAAGGCTGGCCAGTGTGGCTATTTTACTTCCCCAATTACCAGGCAAGCTTTATTTATTAAAGTACAATGAAATGCCACTACATACACTGGTGATACAATTTGGAGCAATAGAGCATCCATCCAAGGTGGGTGGGAGCAGGGAAGCAACATTTAGCTTCTCAGTTCCAAGAACCAGCAGCATAGCAAAAACATGCTGATATGCATGGCTGATATGAGTGACAGATGTTTTTTGTTCCCTTAGGATATTTCTATTGTCATATTTTAATTATATGTAATAATGAGTTTAATCATGACATTTTCATATATGTAGGATATTTTGATCACATTCACCCCCATAACCCTCTTCTATTCCTTGCCAGCTTCCACTATTCTCTTTCTCTTCCCACTTAATGGTATTTTCCTCTTGTCTGCCTGTCTTTTCTTCCTTCCTTCCTTCCTTCCTTCCTTCCTTCCTTCCTTCCTTCCTTCCTTCCTTCTTTTCTTCCTTTTTTTTTCTCATAAAAGTATTTAGCTGAAACCTATAATATGTATTCAGAGGACCTGGTGCAGACAGCCCTATGCTTGCTGCTTCAGTCTGTGAGTTAATATGAGCTTTGCCCCATTGTTTCTTCTGCTGGTGTCCTCCATCTCCTCTGGCTCTCATACTTCATGTGCTTTCTCTTCTGTGGGGTTCCGGAACTTTCACTTGATGGAGGCATTCCATTTAGAGTTGTAAGTTCCAATGACTCCGCATATTGTCCGGCTGTGTGTCTCTGAATTTGTTCCCATCTGCTGCAGGAAGAGGCCTCTCTGATCACTGCTGAATAAGGAACTTATCAATGAGTATAGCAGAATGTCTTAGGAGTCATTTATTCTTACTTTTATCAATAGTATTTGGTTTTACCCTAGGTCTCTGAGCTATTTAGTGTCTAGTTTATAGTCAGCCAAGTAGTATCAGGCATGGGTTTCATCTCTTAGAGTAGGCCATAAGTCAAATCAGACACCGGTTGATTGCTCCCGCAAACTTTGTGCCACCATTGCCTTAGCATGTTTTGCAGGAGGGGACAGCATTGTAGATCAGTTTTGTGGAGGTTTGATGTTTACATTTGTTTTTTGGTAGCCTGCAGAACACTTTTGACCAAATATGAATTTCTAGACTTACCACTGCTCCAGAAAAAAATTGAGATTATCTGAACAAAGCTGATTATAACACCAATACAATACTATAAACATAGCTTTGTAGAGGAAAATTTGATGGACACATCATATCCATTTAGCAAAACAATAGCAATTGCTTTCCAACTAGGGCCTATGGCCTTGCCAGTCACAGGCTTTTGACCAGTACAGAATGTGGACTCATTGCTATGGAGTCATTCTAAAATCTGGTGAGAGAGCTGTGGGCACTTCTTTTTTATATAATTTATTTTTTTAATTGAGCTATACATTTTCCCTACTCCCTTTTTTTCCTTCCTTCTCCCCTTCCACCATTGCTCCCCACCATCCATTTTCCAATTTACTTAGGAGAACTTGTCTTTTTCTCATTTCTAGGCAAAACCATGTATTTCTTAGGGTCTTCTTTGTTGTCTAGGTTCTCTGGGGCTGTAGACTATAGGCTGGTTATCCTTTATGTCTAAAAGCCACCTAGAAGTGAGTACATATTATTTTTATCTTCTGGGTCTGGGCTACCTTACTCGTATAGTTTTTTTTTTTCTGAGCTCCATCAATTTGCCTGCTAATTTCAAGATGTCATTATTATTATTATTTTTTACTGCTAAGTAGTACACTATTGTGTAAATGTGCCACATTTTCCTTATCCATTCTTCAGTTGCGGGTAATCTCGTTTTTTTTTTTTTCCAGGTTCTGGCTATTATGAATAAAGTTGCTGATAACAAAGTCAAGCAAATATCTTTTTGGTATGATAGAGCATCCTTTGGATGTATGCCCAAGAGTGGTATTGCAGGGTCCTGAGGTAGATGGATTTCTAATTTTTTGAGAAATAGCCATACAGATTTTTGCACTCCCACCAGCAATGGGGGACTGTTCCCTTTACTCTACATCCTCTCCAGCATAAGATGTCATCGGTGTTTTGATTTTGGCCATTCTTACAGGTGTAAGATGGTATCTCAGAGTTATTTTCATTTGTGTTTCTCTGATGTCTAAGGATGTTGAGCATTTCCTTAAGTGTCTTTTGGCCATTTTAGATTCCTCTGCTGAGAGCTCTCTGTTTAGATCTGTACCTCATTTTTTTTACTGGATTATTTGTTTTTTTTTTTTTGATGTCTAGTTTCTTCAATTTTTGTATATTTTGTAGATCAATCTTCTTTCAGATGTGGGGTTGGTGGAGATCTTTTTTCATTCTGTAGGCTGTAATTTTGTCTTGTTGACCATGTTATTTGCTTTACAGAAGCTTCTCAGTTTCAGGAGGTCCCATTTGTTAACTGTTTCTCTCAGTGTCTGTGCTAGTGGAGTTATATTTAGGAAGTGGTTTCCTGTGCCAGTGTGTTCAAGGCTACTTCACACTTTCTTTTTTTTCTTTTTCTTTTTCTCTTTCTTTCTTTCTTTCTTTCTTTCTTTCTTTCTTTCTTTCTTTCTTTCTTTCTTTCTTTTTAAAACACGGTTTCTTACAGCTTTGGGGCCTATCCTGGAACTAGCTCTTGTAGACCAGGCTGGCCTTAAACTCACAGAGATTTACTTGCCACTGCCTCCTGAGTGCTGGGACTAAAGGCATACGCCACCACCACCCTGCTCACATTTTCTTTTCTATGAAATTCAGTGTAGTCAGTTTTATGTTGAGGTTTTTGATCCATTTGTACTTGAGTTTTGTGCATGACGATAGATATGAATCTATTTACATTTTTCTACATGTCGATATCCAATTATGGTTGTGTCATTTGTTGAAGATGCTTTCTTTTTTCCATTTTATGATATTAGCTTCTTTGGTCAAAAATCAGGTGTTCATAGGTGTCTGGATTAATATCAGGTTTTTTGATTCAATTTCATTTGTCCTCCTGTCTGTTTTTATGCCAATACCAAGCTGTTTTCATTAATGTATCTCTACAGTAGAATTTGAAGCTAGGGATGGTGATTCCTCCAGAAGTTCATTTATTGTACAGGATTGTTTTGGCTATCCCGGGTTTTGTTTTTCCATATGAAGTTGAGTATTGTCCTTTGGAGGTCTGTGAAGAATTTTTCTAGAATTTTGATGGGTATTGAATTGATTCTGTAGAATCAATTTTAGTAAGATGCCGTTTTTACTATTTAATCCTACCTATCTAATAGCATGAGGAATCTTCCCATTTTCTGATGTCTTCTTAGACTTTTTTCTTCAAAGATTTAAAGTTCTTGTCATACAGGTCTTTCACTTGTTTTGGTAGAGTAACCACAAGATATTTTATGTTTTTTGTGGCTATTGTAATGGTAGTCTATTTTTTTTTTTGCGAGGCAGGGGGGAGGACTTTTGTTGACTGTTTCTATTTCCTTAGAGGTTATTTGCTTATCTGGTCTTGATTTAATTTTTGTATGTGATACTTGTCCAGAAAAATTTCCATTTCCCTTAAGTTTTCTAATTTTGTGGAGTAGAGGTTTGTGAAATATGACCTGATGATTCTCTATGTTTCCTCCATGACTGCTGTTATGTCCTCCATTTCATTTCTAATTTTGTTAACTTGAATATTCACCCTCTGCTTTTTGGTTAATTTGAATAAACTTTTGTCTCTTTTCTTAATTTTCTCAAAAAACCAACTGTTTATCTCATTGATTCTTTGTATTGTTTTTGTTGTTTCTATTTTGTTGATTTCATCTAACAGTTTGGTTATTTCCTTACACCTAGTCCTTTTTGGTGAGTTGGCTTCTTTTTGTTCTAGGGCTTTTAGGTGTTATGTTAATTCACCAGTGTGGAATTTCTTTACGTATGCATTTAGTGTTATGAACTTTCCTCTTTAGCACTGCTTTCATTGTGTCCCATAAGTTTGGGTATGCTGTGTGGTCACTTCATTGAATTTTAGGAACTCTTTCATTTCTTTCTTTATTTCTTCCTTAATCCAGTAGTGATTCAGTTGAGCAATGTTCAATTTCTATGAGTTTGTGGGCTTTTTGCAATTAGTATTGTTCTATCTTTAAAGCATGATAGTCTAAGACACCAGAGGTTATTCCACTTATTTTGTATCTGTTCATATTTGCTTTGTTACCGAGCATGTGGTCAATTTTAGAAAAGGATCCATGAGGTGCTGAGAAGGTATATCTTATGTTTGGGTAAAATGTTCTACACATGCCTATAAAACCTATTTGAGTCATAACATCTGTTAGATCATTTATTTCTATGTTAAGTTTCTGTCTGGCAGACCTGTCCAATGGTGAGAGTGGTGTGTTAAAGTCTTACTCTATTAGTGTGTAGGGCTTGATGTGTAAGTTTTAGTAATGTTTCTTTTATAATTGAGGGTGCCCTTGTTATTTGGGGCAAAAATGTTCAGAATTGAGATGTCATCTTGATAGGTTTTTCCAGTGATGAATATGAAATGACCTTCTTCATATCTTTTGATTAATTTTAGTTTGAAGTCTATTTTATTAGATAGTAAGATAGCTACACCAGCTTGCTTCTTAGGTCCATTTGATTGGAAAATCTTTTCCTAACCCTTTACTCCAAGGTAATGTCTATTTTTGTAGTTGAAGTGTGTTTCTTATATGAAGCAGAAGGGTGGATTCTGTTTTCATATCCAATCTGTTAGCCTGTGTCTTTTTATAGGCAAATTGAGCCCATTGATATTAAGAGATATTAATGACCAATGATTTCTAGTTTCTGTTATTTTTGTTTTTGTTGTTGGTGGTGCTGCATGTATGTTTCTCTTTTTTGGGATTTGCTGGTATGGGGTTATTATTATCTGTGGTTTTGTGGGTGTAGCTAACTTCCTTGAATTGGAGTTTTCCTTCTAGTACTATTTTTAGGGTTTGATTTGTGGAAAGGTATTGATTAAATCTGTTTTTGTCTTGGAACTCCTTGTTTTCTCAATCTATGTTGATTGAAAACCTTGCTGGATATAGTAGTCTGTGCTGGTATCTGTGGTCTATTAGTGTCTGCAGACTATCTATGCAGAACCTTCTGGCTTTCAGAATTTTAATTGAGAAGTAAAGTGCAATTCTGATAGGTCTGCCTTTATATGTTACTTAGCCTTTTTCTCTTGCAACTTTTAATATTATTTCTTTATTCTGAATGTTTATTGTTTTGATTATTGTATGGTGAGGGTATTTTCTCTTTTGGTACAGTCTATTTTGTGTTTTGTAAGCTTCTTTTATCTTCATAGGCATGTCCTTCTTTAGGTTGGAAAAGTTCTTCTATGATTTTGTTGAGTATATTTCCTATGTCTTTGAGCTGAACTTTTTCTTCAATTCCTATTATTCTTAAGTTTGGTATTTTCATGGTTTTACATATTTCCGGATATTTTGTTTTAAGAACTTGTTGGATGTAGCATTTTCTTTGACCAGTGAATATATTTCCTCTATTGTATATTCAATGCCTGAGAGTTTCCTCTTCCATCTCTTGTACACAATTGGTTATGTTTGCATCTGTAGTTCCTGATTATTTACCCATATTTTCCATTCCCGTATATTCCTCGGTTTGTGTTTTGTTTTTATTACCTCTATTTAAGTTTTCAAGTCTTGAACTATTTCTTTCACATGTTTGATTGCTTTTTCTTGGTTTTATTTAAGAGATTTGTTGATTTCTTCCAAGTTTTTGGTTATCTTTTCCTCTATTTCTTTAAGGCAAGTTTTCATTTCCTCAATCATCTTCATAAAATTGTTTTAAGGTCTTCTGTTTTATCTGCATTGATGTGGTCAGGTCTTGCTGTTATATAACCACTAACTTCTGGTGGTGCTGTCTTGCTCTTTTTGTTATTGAGTGTATTCTTACCCTGTTGTCTACCCCTGTCTTCCTCCGATCAATACAGGGACAGCCTGTGTTTCAGAAGGTGTCCCTTTCCTTTAATTAGTATAGTTGGGTTCTGTGGCTCTATTGGTTGCTCTTTCAGGTGTAGGCAGAGGAGAGCCTTCAGTAATCATTCTCCAGGTGCCTATAGTTTCAGGGCTCAGATGGTCTTTCTTATTTGTGTAGGCAGGGCTGAGGTTGAGGCTCTGGTGGTCAGATAACCCTGGAAGTCACTGCTGTCATCACAGCCCACTGTGTTGCTGTTCACGCTTCTCCCAGCTGGCAGGCCTGGTCCACAGCGCTGTTGCTCATGCTTCTCCTCCTGGCGGTCTGGCTGTGGGCACTTCTTAATAACAGATTATGTCAAAGTGAGATTTCCTGCTGCTATTCTGGCTCATTCCTGGGCTTGATTTCCAGTTTTCACCTCATTAAACTCCTTTCATGTTTCAATCCAGCAAAATAATTTCTGTTACTTATAACCAAAAACTCTGGTTACTAAAAATTTCAGATACAAATGACTATATATTGATCCTGGAAAAAGGTAACACAGGAAAGTTCTACGGAAGATGAGAGATAATGGGTACCGGTTGGACAATTACTATGATGTAGACATTTTCCTATGGATTTTAAGTAAAATAACCAATTTATTCTTAACAATTTACCTTTGCTTCCCCTTTTATCCAATGAATGACCTAGTTACTTAGTTTGAAATTTTTTGTTTAAGAGAGAGTCAACAAAATATTCAAGGCTACAGAAGCAGTATGGTAAATTCATTATTCCCCAAATATCTACCAATTCCCCAATACAGCTTCCATTGGAAGGGCTGGTTATTGTTCCCAATGATATTTAACTTAGGGCCATTGAAACTTGATTGTGTAGATAATATATAAACAAAGTGTGAAGTGTGCATGCACGTAGTAGGTCCTTTACTCCACAACACCCATCTTCTCTATGTAGTTTCATTTCTCATCAGTATGATCAAACACTCCATAAGAGCAAGTAAATATATAAAAGGAATGGTTTATTTTGTCTTACAGTTAAAGACTGTCATGGTGGAGAAGTCTTGGTAGACAGAACATGTCATAAGCCTGGAAGTAGAGAAAGGGTATCACAGACTCTGCTATAGTCGCCCCCTTCCCCCTTTATTCTGTCTTAAATCCTCAGTCCATGAAAAGTGTGACTCATCCTTGGAGCTACCCATTCCTTCTCAGTTAATTTTCTCAGAAAATAACCTAATAGGCATACCAGAGATGTGCTTGAATCTCTGAGTTGCTTCTATCCGGTCAAATTGACAATGGAGATAGCGATCACATTCTGATATAAATATAGTATAGTAATCTGTTATCCTCAGAAGGTAGATGAAGAACCCAAAAACTGATACCAATTACAGAAGCTTCAG
This sequence comes from Alexandromys fortis, assembly GCF_014885135.2. Taxonomy (NCBI): domain Eukaryota; kingdom Metazoa; phylum Chordata; class Mammalia; order Rodentia; family Cricetidae; genus Alexandromys; species Alexandromys fortis. The sequence continues at coordinate 11,244,851 of NW_026067949.1, forward strand.
TCATATAAAAAAATTGCAGTAGTCTTATTGACACCTGAGTTGATAAAATATTCTAGCTAATTTTCACCTCTGATCTTGGCATGTTTTGTTACACAACATTGTTATAACAATAGATGACCAATACAGCTAGGAAGCAGTGTACCTAGGATATAAACATAATAAATCTGACTTATTAACTCTCTCCTAGTTACTTCTTTATATCACATTGAAAGTTTGTACTGAACTTCACAGTACAACATCTGTGCCTCAACACAACATCTGTCCATCCCAGTTTCTGACACCTCTATCATACAGAACCCATTATTCAGTAATGCCTAGTATTGCATCTTTCTTCTGACCAGAGATATATAATATTCTATAAGATCAGCCTCTGCATGGCCTTCCTTGCTCCAGGCTGGTTCTCAAGGGAGATATTATTTGATATTGATTCTAATTTGCACATCACAGATTCTTAGCCTGTGTTACAACAAAACCTTGAAGTTCTATCCTTAACTCATGGTATTTAGCAACATATCTTAAATTATTTTCCCATTTTTCTCTATTTCTGTCCTAAATTCCAAGTTCATGAAGTCATACAAAACTAGGAATTCAGGATGTAAGCATATCTTGTGAGCAACGGAAGTGGCTCCTAAATATGGTGAATATGTGCTTGTTCATACCATAATTAGGAGTTTGCTCTTTTTAGTTTAAGAAGAAGTATATATCAAGGACTCCCCTAAAATATTCTCTGAACACTTTTTATTATTACTATTTCCTGTTCTCTAGAGGTTATTGCATATCTCAAGCATTACCTTCTAACATTCTCATGCCCATTCATCTGTTGCACAAAGTTATAGACTCTAGAATATTCATCTTGTGTCCCTTTACATCCTATTGACCTTGTGGAGCCAAGGACCAGATGAATAGTGGTGGTAACTTACCTTGTCTGATTGTACCCAGATTGAGAGAAACAAGACAGGATCGATGGTGACTGATCATTAACAATGGTGATACCCACCATTCCACATCCATTTATTATACTGTCTCCTATATTGCCAATGAATAAAGTAAAATATCTATGTCTGGCTTTTCTTTCACAGCCAATATCTTAGGAACATAAACTTTAGTAATCCTAAAGAAGAGGGGAATTTTGATTCCTGAGAGTAGCTGTTAGCTATGGGTCCTTCATTTGTCTAACTTTCAGGCTCTGTGTGTGATTAATTGTCCATAAGGAAACAAGGACGGAGTGTGCTGAGCCGGATAACGTACAAGCAGATCCCGATCCCTTGGAATAAAGAACAAGTGAGCACTGTTTTTGCTCTTCTGGCCAGTCACAGAAAGTCCTCGCTCAAGGAAATTTCCCTACTCTGTGACTTGATAACATGACTTTATGTTGTAGAGACTAGCATATAGCAGCCAGGAAATAATAACCTGGATAGAAACACCCAGATAGATGTTCAGCAATATTGACCCAAGCTCATGCTAGGCAGGAAAGAAAACTGACATACAAAATTTGTATCTGAGAATTTATAAACACGGAGGTTGCCTTGGATCTATGAGATAAAGGTAAAATTCACTGGGGATTAGATCTTCTCTTATACTGTAGGTACAACCTCATTTATCCAGGAATTTGTATAAGTAAATGACCTTTATTGCATCACAAAAAGGTTTTAAGTTTTGCAGAGTTTTCGAACAATTTTAAAAACTAGAAATAGTGTCTACTAATACCCAAAAAGAAGACAGAGATGAACCTAGCAGATGCTGGTAACATAAAAGCAATCTGAGGATCAAAGATGCATAAACCCTTCATAGAAACTCATTTTCTTCCCCACATAGAAAAATGGGTAAGAAAGCCCAACCCCTAATTCTTCCTACAGACTGATCCCTGTTGGAATTACATATTAGATTCTACTATGCCCACAGATCATCCATATCAATTGAGGAGGACAGCTGAACTTATCTGACTGATGCAGTCAATGGAGAGGTCATCAGTAGTTTTTGATTTTGGATTTTGTTTGTTTGTTTTGTTTTGTTTTCCAAAGAGACCTCATGCTATAATCTTTATCACACTGACAGAAAAGCTGGAGGCAGGAGCAAAATTTTTGGATTCTAGCTTTAACAGTCACTTACCAGCCATAAGACCTTGGTCTACTTGTTAGTAACTATAGCTTAATTTTATCTTAGTTTTGTTTATATGTTAATTCATATATTATTAATGTTTCTTTATATGTATTTGCCATGATGCATGAATGCTTATGCATGTGCATGTATGTGTGTACATGTGTAGGTCAGAAGATGGTTTTCCATATTTATTTCTTGCTTCCACTGTTGGTCCCAGAGATCTAACTCAGGTTATCAGGCCTTTTCCCAGCAAGCCTTATCACTACCACCACCACCCCCTCACAGTGTCTTTATCTTTTGTGAGGGTGATACCCTTAATCCCTTCAATACAAAAAGACCATCCACTATCAATTTTATAAAAGTCTATTCATTTTACAAGTTATTTCTCCAAAAAAATGAAACTAGTGCTGATTCTCCCCACCTCCAACTTTTTCTAAATGCCTTCTGGATCTGAAGACCAAGAAGCAAAGAGACAGAAGCTTAAATGGAATTCTTGACTAAGATTCTCATCCTATATTCAAATCCAAAATTCGCTGATTTATTTCTATATCACAAACGTATTTATAAAATGCCAATATGTTTGAAATGGTGATCTGGCCTCTGTGGTAGAAGGAATTATCTGCAATTCCTTTTCCTATTGGATATTTCAAGACAGAAAATGAAGCCTTGATTATTGGACCATGAAAAAACTCTGGAGTAGTGACAAAAACCACCGCAGCAGGGCATCCATGAGAGCAGTGTTGAAGTTCAGTGAGGGAAGGGTTCAGTAGGCATATAAAACAGGCATCTCCATTCTCAGTAATACAGCAGCAGCAGCAGCAAGGAAAACATGGCATATCAGGTAGAAAACTGAGGCCAAAGAGATGACCCCACTTGGTACCAACAACTTTCTTCAGGCCGAAGAGCAGAATTGCTGTCCTTCTTAGAAATATAAACCCAAAATGCCATCTTAGGCTGTATTCTACAAGGAGAGTCCATCAGGATCAGCTCTATCTTGATGCTGACATTGACAATGAATTTCACAAAGTCACGTGGTAAGTTAAAGAGTAAGTAGTAAAGAATGTTTGGACAATGAGGAAAATAGCCAGAGGTCAGACAGAATGGGGAAGACATTCCCTTAATGATCCCATTGTCCTACAGAAACAGCCAAGAACCAGAACTTGGCTTTATGCAGTACACAGCTAAAGTAGGACCCAGCCCCACTTGCATTATGTTGACTTCTGTGAGCAAATATGAGCGAACAGGCCTGTCTGTGGAGAATGCACAAGCTGGTTGGCACTCGACAGTCTAACTTTGCATGCCAGCTGTCTGTGGGCTGCATCTGCACCTGGAGTCCCTGGAGCCACGAGAGCTTTTGCAATCTTTCTCCTAGACGGAAAAAGTCTAGGACCAGGGAAAGCTGAACTTGGGCACAGTCCCTTTCACTGAGGCAAGGGTCACGAAGGGAGCCAGACCCATAGCCTCATTCTAAAGCACTTCAGGAAGGATCCAGGGTCATTTTCAAAGACCTGGCTCGTCCTGCGGTACTGTGTCAATAACTTGGTATCTTGCCATTGTCCTAGGAATCTAGATAAAGATTTGTAAGACTGATGAAGCCTCCTCACCACAGTACGTTAATAAAATTAAAACATGATTTACAATGATCCTTTGAAAATACATTGACTGAATTGCAATTTATAGTGACTTCTTTTTGTTTTCTTTTCTGGCTACTTTAAAAAAAAAAAGTTCCAAGGTTATGTTCCATAAGAACATTTTATTACCTAGTTGAATTTAAGTGACTTAATTGATGTAGTTAAAGCATTAACTTTGCTGATAAGAACCAAAATGACTCAGGGCAAAGCCATTGTCACATTGTTATTATTTAACATGGACTGCAAAGAGCTGTGCACAGGACTCTCTGCCTAGTGCACAGTTAGACACGGTCTATGTCCCAGGGGCATGCAATCACAGCAAGGTTGTTATATGGTATTCATTGCGATTTGATGAACTTCATTTATCTAGACAGCCACTTATTTAGGATGAATTGGGACCCTACTGAATCATCTTAATTCAGAGGCGTCTCCTGCACCGTGAGTCTGCAGCCACTATTAAACTTGGGAAGATTTGGTAGCCATGACACAATGAATGTATTATTCCGGAGAAATTCTCTGGTGTGATGAATCACGCGCCTTATGGACAGCTGTTGGGCGATTCTTGCTCTCACCTTTCTTCCCTTTAGGCTTTAAGTATGATATCAATGCTGCCCTCACTGTTACTCATCTTTTCCAATAAAGAAGTTATCTGTCACTGGTGATGCTGTTTCCCCAATAGCGCAATCATTCAATTCTTGGAGAAAAAAAAATCACACAGCCTGAAACCCTGGTACAAGACAAGGGTTCCCCTAGGCACTGCACTCTCTGAAGCTATGAGTTAATGAGGAGAAAGAATTCTTTCGGTGGCGGATAGAGCCATTTTATGGCATTCTGTTCCTAATTGAGAGTAGGCACTCCCATAAACTATACAAGGAGAATTTATTTGGGTTATTTACAAGGCCAAGGGAGGAAACATGCAAATAGAAAGGCTTGAATATAGAATGAATCCAATGGCTGAACAATTGTAAATTCTATTTATGGGCCATAGGGATTTTTGGGTTTTCTTTCCTAAGATAGGTAATATGTAAGATTTGGAGAGAGGGGGAAAAAAAGTTTAGGACTGCAACTCTCTAATTTCTTAGCCTCTTTCTAAGTTAATTCCTGTGGACTCTTTCAATGTGTGCCAAGTCTATAGTCTCTGATGCTCCTGCTTAAATTTGAAAATGAAAGGCTGAAAAATACAGATGAATTCTTAAATGACATAGCAACTTTCAGTCATCTTCTCAGACCTGAGAAACAGTAAGGACATTGCATCCTAAGAGAGGCAGAATAAGTAGAACACAGACACATACCACATGTATACAAGCATACAAATAAACTCAGATACACACAGACACACACATACACATGTGCACACACATGCATATATTCACTTTTACACACAAAAAATACACACGTGTGCACACATATCCACACACAAATACATGCTTTCACATATTTATAAAACATAATGCATACACATATATACATATACACAAACACATATACATATATGCACACATACACAAACATACAAACACACACACATGCACACATATCCATAACCATATATACACACTTACACATATCTATACACACAGGCATGTACATTGTGATACTTTGAATGTAATTGGCCCCAATAATATCATAGGGAGTGGGACTATTAGGAGGTGTGGTTTTATTGGAATGGTTATGATATTGTTAGAGGAAGTGTGCCACAGTGGGAGTGGGCTTTAAGGTTTCCTGTGCTCAGGGTACTGCCTAGTGTGTCAGTCAATTTTTTGTTGCCTGCAAGATGCAGCATTCTCAGCTCTAGCACCCTGTCTGCCTGCATGGCACCATGCTCTCCATGGTCATGATGATCATGATAATGAACTGAACCTCTGAAACTGTAAGCGAGTCTCCCCAATTATATGTTTTCTATATAAGCATTGCTGTGATCACGGTGTCTCTTCACAACAATGAAAACCCAAACGGAGACACACATACATAACCATACATTCTACCCCACACTCATACACAAAGACCACATATATACATATGCACATACATAGATACATAGAGCATATTTGTCATGTGTTTATAGTTTTGTATCTGAATTTAACCAAGCACAGATCAAAAACATTCATAAAAATTGTTTCTGAACTTCACCTGTACATGTTTTCTCTTTCACTGTCAGTATGCAGCATAAAAGCTATTTATGAGGTACAAAGCATTATTTCTAATATAAAGACAGCTTGAATGTTATGGTATACGATAAATAGTATATCACTGTCTTTTTTGTTTGTTTGTTTGTTTTGTTTTGTTGAGACAGGGTTTTTTTGTGTAGCTGTCCTAGCTGTCCTGGAACTAGCTCTTGTAGACCAGGCTGACCTAGAGCTCACAGAGAAGTGCCTGCCTCTACCTCCTGAGTGCTAATATTAGAGGTGTGTCCCACCACCGGCTGGCCTATACCCTTGTTAATAATGGGTTCAAATTTCAGATTTTGATGCCTGTAGGAGTCCAGAAGCCACTTTCTCATGGGAACCAAGAGATGACAATGCTTTTTATACACATGAACTTGATATTGCCCTTAAGAAACTGGTCTTTGACAAGACAAGTGTGTTGTTTTGAATGGGAATGGCCTCCATATGCCCATGTGTTTGAATGCTCCAGTCCCACTTAGTGGAACTGTTTGAGAATGATTAGGAGTTGTGGCCTTTCTGAAGGTGGTGTATCACTGAGGTGAACTTTCAGTTTTCAAAAGTTCTTGTCTGGCCCAGACTCACTCTCTCTGCCTACAACTAACGGATAAAAGGTGAGCTCTGAGCTACCGCTTCAACTCTATTCCTGTCTGCCTGCTACCATGCTTCCCACCATGATGATCAAGGACTAACCCTCTGTAAGCAAGCTTCCAACTCAATGCTATCTGGTTGGTTTTATAATTTTAAATAGGTCTCTTTCATTAAATATCAGAACCCAATGGGTTTTATAAATTTGTTTAGTAGGCAACCGCTTTTAAATCTACAATCTATTTCTAATACTTTTGAAAAAGCTATGATGTTAGGGGCTATGAAGCATTAAGAATTTTTAAAGTAAGTATACCTATAACCAGACAAGGTAATTTGGTTTCTCCCAATGATGAAAAAAATTAGTTTATATTAATGGTAGATACATTTTAACATTAAGATTGTCAATAATCTAGAAGTTTAGAATAAAGAGATAAACTTCTGCAATACCTTATAGAGATCCAGACTTCATATGTGCATATGTTAACCACACATAAAATGAAATTTACCACTTCTACTATTTTGAATACTGTAAAAGTCTTTATAAGTGTTTTAAACTGTAAATATCATTCCAAACTCATGGGTCAAGGAAAAACAGATGGGGCTAATAACAGGTGAGTCACAGTGTGCCAACATTGAGTTCATATAAATACACTAAATACACTTTTTAGCAGAATAATTAATGTCCACAAAAAGTGTGACATAAGCAAGGCCCAATTACTTTTTAGCATAAACTGTAATAGCAAAACAATAATCTATGTGATCCCTGTGTTTTGGCTGAATACAGAATTTTTTTCTGTTTTGTATGTGTCAGGTTAAGAAAGCACACTGATAAAGTTCATAACTTGAACACTGAAAACTGGGGATACTTCCTCTGATGGTTAATCTTGTGTGTCTGCATGGCCAGGTCAGAGTGCCCAGCTATTTGTTCAAACACTTATAGAGCTATTGCCATAGGAGTTTCCTACAGATGTGATTAACATCTGAAATTGGTAGTAGGAGAGGACAGAGTAGTCTGGTAGGGTCTCATTTTATCAGCTGCAGGCTGAAAGAACAAGTGTCTCAGAGAAACAATTCCATCTCAAGATAGGGATTTACAAACTCTTGCTTGAGTTTCCAGCGTGACATCCCAGATACATGCATGTTGATGTGGGAGTGATTTCTTATTAATAAAGAAACTGCCTAGGCCCCTTGATAAGTCAACCCTTAGGTGGGTGGAGTAAACAGAACAGAATGCTTAGAGAAAGAAAGCTGAGTCAGGGAGTCGCCATGGTTCTCCCACTCCAGACAGACGCAGGTTAAGATCCTCCCTGGTAAGCCACCTCATGGGCTACACAGAATATTAGAAATGGGCTAGAACAATATGTAAGAGCTAGCCAATAAGAGGCTGGAACTAATGGGTCAGGCAGTGTTTAAAAGAATACAGTTTCTGTGTAATTATTTCAGGGCATAAACTAGCCATGTGGGCGGCCGGGTGCCGGGACACAGCCCTGCGGTTCCTTCAACAGCATGTGAGTAATTTTTTTTCTCTCTCTCTTTCTTTCTTTCTTTCTTTCTTTCTTTCTTTCTTTCTTTTTCTTTTCCTTTTTTTTTTTTGCTAATTAAGAAATGGTCTCCCTAGATTGTACAAATTGGTATCATCATTTTTTTTTGTTACCCTGCCTTTATTCCTGAGTATCTGAAAAGGCCAAAGTTACTATACTGCTTCAGGTATTTGGGTCTCCAAAAGGTATCATGGGACTTTGCCTCTGGATCCTTATCTTCCAGATTACTAACCATCTTAACCTTAAAATTGATCAACCCTTAATATAAACTAATTATTTTACCATTGGGAGAAGCCAAAGTACCTTGTCTGACTATAGAAATATTTATTTGACAAGGTCCTAATTCCTCTCCTAACATCATGGCTCTTTCAGAACTGTTAGAAATAGATAGTAGATTTAAAAGTTGTTATTTACCAAAAAGACTTATAAAACCCATTGTGTTCTGGTATTTAATGAAAGATACCTAATTAAAACTTTTAAAAAAAACACCCAGATAGCAGATATCCAAAGCCTGCTGTGGCTTGTGTCTTTGCTGTCCTTGCCAGCCTCCCTTTGCTGGTTCCATTTTTCCATCAACTGTAGCTATTCAGCCTTCCCATTGTTCCCATTTCCCCCCAACATTTCATTTCTATTGATTATTTGAAAATTTCCCATAATGTACCCTGAACACATTCACTTCCCAGGTCCACCCATGCTTGTGATCTTTCCATGCACACACAAGAAGATCAAAAAGAAAAAAAAAAAAAAAAAAACCAAGTGAGCTCCAATTAGTGCTGCCCATGTACACACGGGGGCATGGTCAAACTCCCAGTGGGTGATGTATTAAAGAAAAGAGTTCTTCTCTATCTCACTCCCATCCAAAGTCATCAGCTGGGAAGAGCTATGTTTCAGGACCTCTACCACAATTTTTAAAGAATTGTCTTCAATGGCTTTCTATCTAGACTGTTTCTTTTGCAGAGAGTAGAGTTGGGTGGGAGAGGTTGTCAGAGAAACCTTCTGGGTCTTTCATTCTCAACTGTGAGTCTGTAGTCATCAATATCACCACAAAAGAGGCTTCCTTGCTTGCCCTATATAGCAACATGGGTAGTGGGTTTTCATATTATTTCTTTTGACAGTACCAACCATGAATATCCACATGGCCTCTATCAGCAAGACAGGCCACAGTCACCAACATGACTTCAAAAGGTGAAAGCACAGATCATGGACATCCACATGGCTTTCAGTGGTAACACAGACATCAACAGAGCCTCCAGCAGCAGCATGTCCATAGTCAGTGCTGACACCTGAAACCATGTTAATATCCATAGGCCATGTTGCCCCTGGAGACCATGTTGGATGTCTATGGTCTGTGCTGCCACTGAGGGCCATGATGGGCCATGGTCTGTGCTGGAGGCCATGTGGATGTGTGTGAGCTATATTACCACTGAAGGCTAAGCCAACGCCCACTGTTTCCTATACAAACACACTTGGTCTTTTGTCTGCCTTCCAGTTGCTATTGCTACTCCTAGAGGAGCTCCTAGTAACTGGTTTTATTTCTTGATGCAAATGTTCCCAAAACGTGACCTATCTAGACACTCTTTCTTCTTTCCCCACACTCTTACCAGTTCACTACTGGTTTATTGATTTATTTTGACCTGTAAAAAGTTCTGCCTTGAGGTATTTAAAGCTTTGAATTCTACCAGCAGCAGCTCAGCTATGAGACAGCATTCATCCTGTCTGCCTTAATCATGGCTGTCAAAAGATGTGCATGTATTCCAAGGCCCATAAGAAGTGTTTAGGCAGTAGGAGAGCGAAGAGAAAGAGCAATCATAAGGCTATGTTTGTGCAGCTATGTCTCAGGCAAAGTACTGGGTTCCTAGAAAATATTAGTTAAAAAGTACAAAATCTTTGCCTATAGAGAACCCTCACAAGTAATACAGCAGGAAGGGAGAAGGGTGTGATGTGATGTCATATTCCTAAAACATGCCGAGAGTGCATTAGTGACTATGTTTTATCTTGCCTCAGAAACTTTCTGAAACAGCGTTAAGCCAGCATATTTTATTGTTAACATATTTGATTATTCAGATGTGGTTTTGAGTAGGTAGGGTTTGGCACCCTATCAGTTCTAATTATAAGGACTTGTACAGATTAAAGCTGAAAAAATTAAAATCACATAGTTTCACTAAAATAACACAATATAGAAAGGAATTAGCTAATCACATGTAAAATCATGAATTCTCTGACTTGAGGCTTTCTTGTTTGAAATCAGAAAAAGAAAATGGCTCTCTAAAGATATATAAAATACTTTTTAAATTATTTTATTTAATATCCATATATGTGTATAACAAATTTGGATCCAATCTACCCAAAATACCCTCATCTTCAGGTGTCCCCTTTTAAAAAAAATAATATCCACGAAAAACATTTCATTCTCTCTGTCTCTCTGTCTTTATGTCTTTCTTTCTGTCTCTGTCTCTTAGTGTGTGTGTCTGTGCGCACATGTGTGTGTGTGTGTGTGCGCACGCACGTGCGTCCGTGTAAGACTATCTACTTGAGCATGATTAGTTTCTCAGGGCCTGCATCACTGATGAAAAAAATGGCTCTTCCTTTCTGAATAGCTATTGTCTGTCAGTAGCTTCATATATAAGGATGGAACTTTATGAGATTCTCTTCTATCCATGCTGGAAGTTTGGTTGTCTTGAACTTGTGCCAGCTATTGTGAGACAAACAAGGGACGTGCTCCTTATAACAATTGGTGACTCAACGTGGCCAATTAACTCCACATAAAACCTAAGAGGGCTTAAAAAGTCCCAGCCACCCAGCTATCTTACACCCGAAATAACCACACAAAAACTGTATTAATTAAAACATTGCTTGGCCATTAGCTCTAACTTCTTATTGGCTAACTCTTACATATTAGTTTAACCCATTTTTATCAATCTATGTATGGTCATGTGGCTGTGGCTTGCGGGAGATTCTAACCTGTGTCCATCTCTAGCAGAGGAGCCATGCCTTCTCTCACTCTGCCCTTCTTCCCAGCATTCAGTTCTGTCTTCTCCACCTATCTAACTTCTGCCCTATCAGGACTAAAGCACATTCTTTATTCATTAACCAGTAAAATCAAGACATGAACAGAAGAACCCCCTACATTATATGAGTGATTATTTCAGGTTCGAGCAGCCAGGAACCAACAAGCAGCCTCCACTCAATATATCGGCACCAACAAGTCAGCTAAATCCACACAAAGCCTGAGAGAGCTTATAAAAAATTCTGGACATACACACACACACACACACACACACACACACACACACACACACACTGTTGAAGGAGCGGCAGGGCTGCGTCCTCGGCACCTGGCCGCCCGCATGGCTAGTTTATACCCAAAATAATTACACGGAAACTGTATTCTTTTAAACACTGCCTGACCTATTAGTTCCAGCCTCTTATTGGCTAGCTCTTACATATTAATCTAACCCATTTCTAATATTCTGTGTAGCCCACGAGGTGGCTTACCAGAGAAGATCTTAACCTGCGTCTGTCTGGAGTGGGAGAACCATGGCGACTTCCTGACTCAGCTTCTTTCTCCCAGCATTCTCTCTGTTTACTTCACCCACCTATGTTCTAACCAATAAAATGGGCCAAGGCAGTTTCTTTATTATAATTAACCAATGTCCTTCCTCCATCAACACACACACACACACACACACACACAAAGCCAAAAACCAAAGTTTAGCTGCATTTCTTTTTTAGATGGGCTCATTTAAGAAAGGTCTTCCGGATTCAGCATTAACAGAAAAAAAAAAAGCACATGGTTTCTTTGAGAAACAGCAGCTTCAATTTGCATTTCTCTGATGACTAAGGATGTCGAGCCTTCCCTTAAGTGTCTTTCAGCCATTTTAGATTCCTCTGTTGAGAGTTCTCCGTTTAGGTCTGTACTCCATTGTTTTTATTGGATTACTTGTCCTTTTGATGTCCAATTTTTTGAGTTCTTTGTACATTTTGGAGATCAGACCTCTGTCTGATGTGGGGTCAGTGAAGATCTTTTCCCATTCTACAGGCTGTCATTTTGTCTTGTTGACCATATCCTTTGCTTTACAGAAGCTTTTCAGAAGGTCCCATTTATTAATTGTTTCTCTCAGTGTCTGTGCTACTGGGGTTATATTTAGGAAGTGGTCTCCTGTGCCAATGAGTTCAAGTGTACTTCCTACATTCTCTTCAGTGAGGTTCAGTGTGCCTGGCTTTATGTTGAGATCTTTGATCCATTTGGATTTGAGTTTTGTGCATGGCAATAGATATGGATATATTTTCATTCTTATACATGTAGATATGCTAGCACCACTTGTTAAATATGCTTTCTTTCTTTCATTTTATTTTATTTTTTTGCTTTTTAGTAAAAAATCAGGTGTTTGTAGGTGTGTGGATTAATTTCCGGGTTGTTGATTCAGTTCCATTGATCCTCCTGTCTGTTTTTATGCCAATAGCAGGCTTTTTTCAGTACTGTGACTCTGTAGTAGAGTTTGAAGTCAGGTATTTCCATCTTACATCTGTAAGAATAGCCAAAATCAAACCATTGATGACAATTTATGCTGGAGAGGATGTGGGGTGAAGGAACATTCCTGCATTGCTGGTGGGAGTGCAAGCTGGTACAGCTCCTTTGGATGTAAGTATGATGATTTCTCAGAAAATTAGGAAACAACCTTCCTTAAGACCCAGAAATATCACTTTTGGGTATATACCCAAAGGATGCTCAATTGTGCCGCAAGGACATGTGCTCAGCTATGTTCATAGCAGCACTTCTTGTCATAGCCAGAAACAACCTAAATGCCCCTCGACCAAAGAATGGATAAGGAAAATGGGATACATTTACACAATGGAGTACTAAACAGCAGAAAAAAATAATAATAGCTTTCTCTGCATCCATGGCAGCAATTGCTCTGCTACATTTAAGCTACACTGAGACCATATGTTTATAATGATAGTTCATTTCTGAGTGCATACAAAGACTATTTAACATTTTATTTTGCTGTATCCTTTTAAAAAGAATTTTCTGTGTGCTTTGTACCTTCTTCATCCTGCAAATATAGCTCAATGATAGACAGGTGGCTCTGTGTGTATGTGTGTGTTGTGCTGCCTTCACCTCAACCCCCAACACTGGAGACACACATATACTCATACACAAACACACACACACACAAAGAGAGTGAGAGAGAGAGAGAGGAATATACAAAAAGATAAAAAATATGTAAAACACCCATCTCTAACACTACGTTTGATTTTAAAAACTCCAGGTGAATGCCAAACCCCAGGTCTCCTATCCCAAGAATGATCAACAAAAAAGGCTTGGTGCAGATTTGGTGGTGTCATAAGCAAAAATTTTTAGAGAAGGAGAGACTCTTCACACTACTGTGGATGTGGGTTTTCTACACGGTGCATGTTGTATTTTTAACTCAGTGCAAGTTTATTAAATAGAAAAAAATCTAGCCCCACACAATATATCTTTCTTTATGCGCCTGCCAATATCTGTGTCTCATGACCTTGTTTATTGGAATGAATCTTTCTAAATGCAGAGAAAGCAAGGAGAGAGGGGGGTTGCAAGAGAAGGGGGAATAGGGGAGCCTTTTTCTTATTTACTTCATTCTAAATACAATAAGAAAAGTTATATTTAAATAAGGACTGAAAGTTGATTATTGTTTCCTTGTAGAATTTCCTTCCCATCATCACAATTTGAACTGACAGATAGCATGTTGACAACCGCCACAGAAGTGGAAATCAGGAGGTCATGTAAGGCAACACCCTGAAAAATCCTTGAGAGTCAATAAATGACTTTTGTTCCAGAAGCATTAGTTTCCTCATTAGGAAAATGGAGATATCTTATAGGATCTCTTACCTGCTTTCTTCTAAATGTAAGCTGCATTGTAAAATTTATCATATGTATGTATATTTATGTATATATATTATGTATGTATTACATGTATATGTGTATCCACATACATATAATAGGCAGTCAATTTTAAGAAATAAATCCACATAGAAGAAAGGCTGCATACATGTGTCAAAACATGTAATGCTGTGTTCCTTACCTGTGCACTGCCTACTGCATATCAACTGTGTTTTTTAAAAGCTCCAATAAAAGAAAGAAATGATGCCTGAGCATATTATCTTCAGAGAATAAAATCAACTACATGTTGGAGAGGGAAAAAAAAAACCCAAACATACAAACAAAAAGACTGGAATATATTTCCCTGCATGTACTTTTTGGAACAATGAAACTACTGCTGCTTGGACAAGTGAAAAAAAAAAAAAAAAAAGCACCCAAACCCTTTAGTCTCCACTCTGCCTGCCACTGAATAATCTTCTGCACAAGACATGGCTGTGAGACCAAGTGAATTGTGTTTAAGTCTAATGGAATTTATGAAAACCTCTTGACTTGAATTTTGGCATGGTTATTCTTCATTGTTAGAAAGTAAGAAGCTGTTGAATCTTCACCATTCCAAGCCTCCAGTCTGGAAGTGGGCAGGGGCTTGAGACTCCACTACTGACAGACAAGAGGAAGTTCTGTTTAGCTGCCAAAAAAGGCCTGGAATAGGCACAGAGAAGTCCAAACAAAGCATGGAAGAGAAAAACAATTAAGTCAGACAGACCACAACAAGAAAGTAAATTTCTCTGAATTGAACTGTATTTTGATAGACTATGTTCAATAAAACCAATTAACTGAGCATCCAGTAGCTTTGGGAACAAGGAGAAAGAAAGAGCAGGAGGAGAGTATGCAAAGGAAAGAGGGGGATGGGATAGTTTGAAGCTTTATGGACAAGACTGATCTTCTCTAGAATCCCCAAGTATCATACATGCCAACTATGTAAACACAGGAAGAAAAATGGAGAATAAGACAAAAATGGTGGGCATGAAAGAGCAGGGCAAATGTGGAGGAGACCAAAGCAAATCCTCTCTTTACTTTGAATTAGACAGAACAATGGCCCTGGTGATTTGTTTCTCTTTCTGCTGGAAACAAGAGTTTAAGCCAAATGAAAAGTTGATTCAGTTCTTTCTATTTATGTTATCTGCCTGGGTGATTTGGGCAAAGGACATCTGAATCACACACCCCTTTGCAAATATGTTCTCTTGTTAGGAAACTTTGCAAAATTCATTGATGGTCAAGAAAAACAGTATATTTGTTGTTTTCCAGATACTGTAATAGAATGTCAGAACTTAAGTAGTTTATTTTAAAAAAAAAAAGACATTTACTTGGCTCATAATAGCATAGGTTCAACTGGAGACCTCAGAGAAGATGACATTAGAACAGCTAGAGCAGGCAAGAGACAAGGATGGGAGGTAGGAAGCCAAAGACTGAGGTGAGAGACTGGTCCCACTTTCATGACAATTCACCTCCATCGAGTCCACAGTGGTCCCATATGAACTATTTAAGCCCTTCTGTACACCAAGATGACTATAGTGATGGTCACCATATTCAGAGTCCCCACCAGTTTCATCACCATCTCCCAGTATGATCACACTGAGGACCACGTTTCAACGTGTGGGCTCTTGACAGATACACATACTCCCAACAGCCAAACCACAGCACAACAGTGGCATGGGAAGGTGAGAGCTATTTATTTGCTCTGATGTTTTTAGTAAGGTTTTGTTTTGGTGGACGTGTAGGTAGTTTTTCCTTCCTCAACACTAAAATAGACTTCTTGAAGAGTTATCTGTGTGTTATGACCAGGTCTCAATTCCTTCTTTCTTTTTTTTTTTTCAAGCCACATCAACAGCAGGAAAGACAAAAGAATGGCCGGGGCAAAGCCAAAGCAATGGAGAAATGCCTTTAGATATTATTACCAGAATAAATGAAGAAACTGCACGCCAGATGGGTGTACATTATCTATCCAACTAAAAAAGTGTCTTGTTAACAGAGATAAATGGTCTGAAATGGCAGAACATTTTCTTGCAATTTTAAAAAATAATAGCAGCAATATTTCAGAGGATAATTTTGCCATTTTTTTCAAGGTTTCTGCTAAAAAACCACATTTGCTATTGATAGATATATCCTTAAAGTGCTCATTGGCACATTCATAAATATGTGAAGCCAAAAAGGGATTTTTAAAACTCTCAACTCTAATAATCTTCTTGGAAGCTTGAAGACAGAACCCTAGCGGCCAGTTGTCAGGGTCACGGAGCATGTGTTTCCCTTACTCCTCCTAAAACAAAGCAGAGGCAGGACAGTGCAGTGAGACTGGCTGTGGCAATGAGTTCGGATGTGGAAAATGTTGTGGAATCAGTTTGCAAGTATCCAGGAAGTCGATAACCTTATCACTATAACATGGGATTGCTATAAGAATTGGTGTGTTTATGTTTTTCTGAAGACCAGAAAAACAGCCTCCGGCACCATCTACCTCCTTTATGAGGCAAGGTCTTTCATTTGTCCAAACTTACCAGTACAATTAGGCAAGGCTGACTGGCCAGCAAGCCCAGGGATCACTCACCTATGTCTCCTTAGCACAGGGGTTACAGTGTGTGTGCTCCTACTCCCATCAGTTTTGTGTAGATTCTGGGGATCAAACTCGGGTCCCTGTACTTTCAGGGCATGCATTTTACTAACGAAGTCATCTCCCCAGCCCTGCTATGAACATTTATAAAAGACCCTAAGTATTCTTTCTGGTGCCAGCAAGTTGCCACTGAAGTATTCACTGCTAATTAAGTGTTATTTGTCCTTAGTATCAGGAGGGTTTTCTATTATACAAAAAAGGTTCTCATATTTCACAATTTTTTCAATGTTATGGGTATATCACCGCACTTAGGACAGAGATCCAAACAAGACTGCTGGTATAAATATATAATAAATAACTATCCCCTTATGTAGACCTTGGCCTAGTTAAATCTATGTTACAGCTAAGCTTAAGATCCATTATGAATATAAAACCATCACCTTCATTTGCATGCAGCCATATTTGTGGGCAAAAGAGGTTGTTTACTAGAAGAAAAATACAATTAATTTCTGAGACGTTTTATTTTATTTGGAAAGCCTCATTCCTCTGGGAACATAACAATGACTTACTGATTTATAAAGTGCTATACTTTGAAGGCAGTCAAAATGCTTTCTTTACAATTGTGATGCCCTGCGTTTCTAATCTCAGTAGTACCTTGCTGCAACTTACAAAGTGCCCACAGAGAAGGTTTGAGCCTTTTTCTGTTTGTGTCACCTCAGTTGCCTTTGGAGTCACACAGGAGCCTGGAATGGACTTTAATTTTCCATTTATCAGGTGGCTAGTTGGTTTGTTTAATTACTAAGCACACTGAAGATTACATGTGACTTATTACCTTGACTGTACCAAAAGAAATGTCAATGCTATATGTAATATCCCAGGCTTTGAAAATTACAGCCCAGTTATACAGAGTTTGGATGTTCCCATAATGCATAGGGGCATAGGCTGAAGCATGAAATGATGAATTTTCCAGGGAAAAAAGCTCTTGGAAAGTTAAGAAGGGTCCATGTGTGGATCCCACAATATCAAATCGCAGTCCACAATTTGCTCTTTGCAGCTCAAGTTGGAGTTGTTTACTAAACTGAGAAAATTTACCATATGAAAAAAGCAACATTTCAACCCAATGTGGTGGCTAAGAGGAATGACAACGCCATCAGATTCAGATACCTGGTAAGGGAGAACTCTGGCTCTGAAGGAGCCTGTTCTTTGCATGTATGGGGCTAAATGGGTCTTTGCTGAGACTCTTCTACAGTAGTGTTCTGCAAGGGGAAAATAATCTTCCTGAGACCAGCCCCTTCCTTATGCTGCCCCAGCACTCATGACTGGAGCTGCCATGTTTTCATACACCCTCTCTGCTTCCTGCTTTCTGGACCAATCCCATGCTAGCTAACATTTTAGAGCAAGGAGTGGGTTATACAGTCTCCCTCTTGTGGTCAAAGTTAAAAAAAATGTAAATCTTTGTCACATGCCTTTCTAGAAACAGTAGGGGAGCTGAAAAGAAAAAAGTTGAGATGATTTCAGTGTTTATCCCAATTATTCACAAGGCTTGACTCTTCCTCCTCTTTATATGTGGTTGCTCAACTTTGCCATGGCTGTGGGCCTTGGTAAACAACCCCTCTAGCCAATAGCTTGCTAAGGGTTCCTTTGCTGACACACTCAGACTCAAACAGTCACACTGGTATTATTTACTGAGCTCAGTTTCCTCTGAAACAAAGAGGGAAATGGTAATCTGATGAAACCCCCATCATGGCATAAATGGCTAATGGCGTTGCCTCTGCAAAATATTTCATTTTGACAGTTGGATTTCATAATTTATTCAGTTCCCTGAGTTTTAATGTCCTCATCAATGAAATGTTTGTGATAAATGAGATCAGGGTGCTAATACAGGCAGGAGAGGCATAGCATCCAGGCAGTAGGCTTGTACCTATCCCAACTTCCTTCCTCAAAGACCTCGGCTCTGCTTCAGAAGCCTTCTCAGTAGAAAAACAAAAGGACAACTGACTTTTCTTCCTGGCTTTAAAAAGATCCCACGTGATTATGGAAATGCTCTTAATGCACACTATTGAAGTGAATACACCAAGTATCCATTTCACAAGTAAGAAAATTTAGGCACAGAGACATTTATGGTTTACTTGAACCATTCAGTCACTTTGAACCCCATTCTGCCCCTACCATCAAGATTTATGAAAGAGGAAGTAACTAGAAAACTGTGTGGAGCCTCCCTTTGTCCAACCTGAGCACAGTGATATTTACTTGGAAAGAGGAAGAATAGGACAAGAGACTTGATATCCTCTTTGCAAATAGCCTGGAAACCTTCCCCTTCCCCTGCCTTCCAGCTCCCTTGCCTCTCCTTTCACTGGGCCTTCCCAGTCTTGTCTACTGCTGGTCTAAATCTCCATTACTTCTTCCATATCTCACTTGTCCTTTCTCCCACCTTACTTTTCTTTACCTCTCTCCTCCCCTGCCTTTCTTCTTTCTTGTCTATCCCTTCCCTTCTCTGTCCAGTGCCCCTGGCTCTCCTCTAGTTTTCACATTCCATCAGTAACAGATGTGTGTACAACATATTATGGGAAGGACGCATTTTTGTTTTTCTGCAGAGATGTAACCTGGTGGGTAACATTTCCAAAAGGCTTTAACTTGTCAGTGAGAAATAGCAAAACCAAAGTGAAATTGGTTCAAAAACCCACTTCCGATCCCAAGCAGAGATGCAAATTTGGGGTGTAAGTATACCATTTAGTCAGCCATGCAAATTAGCACATGCTCACTTCTTGCCTGGGGCCTTGAAAGAAACCAGAAGGGGAGCCACAAGGAATTTCAATCTGTTCTTTTTCTCCTTTAGTTGACTTTTGGCCATGTCTTACTTTATATTTGCTTCTATGGATGCCTGTGGCTGGTGGTGGCTGCTCTTTTTCTTTTTCTTCCTTTTTTTTTTTTTAAAAAATCTGGGCATTGAGAAGCAGAGGTGAAGTAAAACGAAGGCCTTAGATTGAAGCTTAGTAATGGCAAACCTTAAGAGTGACCTTGGAATAAAAAGTGTGCACATATACACACAAGACCAGGGTAGAGAAGAGAGAGATGGGGAGAGAGAGAAATTCTGAGACATAGAGTTGATTAGTTTGGAAATGCACTTGTTTTATCCTGTTCTATCTATCTATCTATCTATCTATCTATCTATCTATCTATCTATCTATCTCTATCATTTTCTCTCTCTCTGTGCACGCATGTGTGTGTTTGTATGTGTTTATATATGTGTGTGTTAAAGATCACCATTTACTATTATTACTTAAGAGTTTAGGGGTTAGGAGGATCATATTCAATTTCAATTGTTCAAATACATGCTCTTCATAAAAGCGAGTGTCTTGCTCTGACAAGGACTATAAACCTCATATGTCTCCTTTAGCTCTAACTAAAATACAACTATTAGGTCCCATTTATTTATACCTCCTTGGTGAAGATTCCATTTCCCAATTATTGGAACAGTGAGTCAAATAAAAGTAAATGTTGCTGAAAATAAAAATGGAAAGTGTCTCACAGTATCTGGAGAATGCTGAGGATTTATTGAACCTAAGAAGTTGGAAACACATCTCCACCCATGTCTTCGACTACAAAGATGGTGTTAGGGTTTGATGGTAAGGGCAAGAGTTTGAAGGAGCTTGGTGCAGAGGCAAGGAAGAAAGTAAATTTGTTGAAATATATATAGAGAATTCTTATCTGGTATTTCCTCTTCAATTCTTGTTGTCAGGCCAGCATCTTGCACATCTACCCAGATTGAGCACACTGCTATTACAGAAGCAACACTTTCTTCTGAGACAGATTAAAAAGGTAATAGGTGAAACCAGCTGTAAGAAGCATTTGCCTTTCTGTTTTTGTTTTTGTTTTTTGTTTTTTCATTTTAAAGAAAGTGTCCTTGCAAGTGGGAAAATACAGGTTCTTGAACTCTCGTGCGATTGCATCTTAGGAGTGAGTTCACAGTTTGTGAATCTGTAACTTACCCTAAGCACAGTGATTCCAACCAGTAATTTCACAGTGGCTTCCCCCTCTAAAACATAATGGTCATAGGTCATAGAGGGATGTGGAGAAACAAAGCTAGGCTTCCCCCCAAGACATCTTCCATTCATTACCTTATTCTGTGATTAAGAACTGGGGAAGCTTATAGACAAATTCTAGCACTCAAACTATCTCGAACTGCTTACTTCCTAAAGGGATGGGACAGTTACTTCTCAGGCATTATGGCCCAAGGAAATGGTTTGAAATGGGAACTCTGTCACATGACTTGGGGTCACCAAGAAGACTAGGTAGAATCAATAGTAGTTTTTGGAATGGGATCTAGGGTCTACACAGATTAAAGATTAAAGGTTGGCCAGAGAAAGAAATGGCATCTGGGACAGTATTTATTAAGCATCAATGACATGTCATGTGATTTAAATCTAACATGTTTTACTATATCCTGGAAAGTAAACACATTTGTTCTCAGTTTCAGTGAATAAACAAACTTATCAAAAATCTCACCATTCTTAACTACAGATTTGGGAGGTGAAACCAGTTGTCTTCAGTTACCAAACTTATGAACCACAGAAAATATCCATTTTAGATAATGCCTTGTCTTCTCTTCAAAGTCTCGTTTGTGGAATGTGGTCTCTGTGTTTTAAGACCGTTTCCTTAAAACTGACATACCTCCAACTAGCTACATAGCAGTTGCTCTTGATCTTGAACTTCTGATCCTCTTGCTTCTACTCCTGGAATGCTGGTGTTATAGGCATGCACCATCATGCTCTGTTTATGTGGTGCTGTGGCTGGAATTCAGAGCTTCATACTTACTAAGTGAACACTCCACCAACTGATCTACATCTCCACCCCTCAACGTCCATATTGAAATAAATAGAAAAATGTTCTGAGATGAAGAGTGACAAAATTGGTTTTCAAGCTGTTCTGATCATGGTACAAATAGCAAGTGAATAAGGGCACACTGTGATCCTATATATACTTAACTAGTATACAGTTATAAATGCATATTTACCATCAAAACAAATCTTGTGTTTTACATTTGTGGTGCATTCTGATATATTCTAAAGTATACTAGAGATGGCCAACACTGGATTTATGAATGGTCAATATGAAAACCAGTATCAGGGATCATATCTAAATGTAGATAATTTTCAGGTATATGAACTTGGGCAGGCAATTTTGCCTCTAATAATAGTGATAACCCCATGAAAATAAAAATGAGGACTAAATTAATATTACCCAAAAATCAGTAGCTTAGAAAACTGCCCAACAGTATTAACTCTTACTATGTTTTGTGCTTTGCACAATATGAAACAAAACTTGAGCAACTTTCTAATAGCTGTCTCCAAAAGTACCAAAAGTGTTGGCTATTTCTGGTGTTATATACACACTATGCCTACTAAGTGGAGGAAGATATGGTTAAATGTTAAACAAAAAAATAAAAGTCTTTGGCAATATTTAAATACATGTGAATAAAGAGAACTGTTTTTTACATTGAGACTATAAACCTAGCCATTTCTTCTTGTAAATTAATATGAAATAATATAACATGTATCCTTGGTTTTCTTATTTTAGATGATTCCTCTATGAGACTGGGAACCCTTTTAAGGCAGAGACTGTATCTATTAATTTGCCACTGTGTTTTCTTGGCCTAGAGCCATGTCTCTTCTGCAGAGAAGTCACTCAAATTACTGCTTACTGACTGATGAAACAAATGAACAGACCAGAATTATCAGTTTATTTGTATTCAAATGTCAGAGTCTTTTTTTCAGTTTTGAGAAAGCAGTTTCATGGACTATCTGCCGGTGAATTAAACAAGTTTCTCTCCCATTGTTTATCTCGTTTTTTAAAAGTCAGGTTGGGCAGCCACACAACCTATACTCATTGAGAGTTCACTCTCTGCTTCTCCATGTCCAAAAGCAAAAGGCCAGCTGGAGAGATTCTACCTTCATTCTATGCACTTATCACTACAGACACCAAAGCACTTTGGTGAGGAAGGATCCTAGCATGAATTTGAAGTCTGCCAGACCAGGTGAGAGTGGATAGCCCTGACCCCCATTTCAGTCTCCATTTGGAGGAACGAGAGAAGTTAACTGAGATCACAGCCCTGGAAACGTCTGACTGCTGGGCTGTTCAACTCGTGTTTTGTTTTGCTTTTGCTTTTCTCTGTTGATCTGGGCAACCACACAGAGAGCTAGCAGTAGAAGGATTGAAGTCCAAGAAGGAAAAGACCAGGATGCGTATTTTGACGCACTGTGTCCTGCTGATCTTTCCAACATCTCTTCATGCCCACTGGACCTTGTACCTGGACTGCTTCATTTCCATTTCCCACGCAGACTGACTTCTCTTGAGTCCCAAGAGCTCTTGACTCGGAGCAGAATTTTCATCTCTACAGGGAAGATGGTAGGATGAGCAAGTCCTGAGATGGATCCGTCAGGTGTGTTGCCTGGCAGAATACATCCTGCTTATTCAAGATTATCCAGGGCAATGCAGAGGAGGAGAAAGCCAACAGACCCAGTACTGTTCAGTAGCTTTCAGACTTCTTGAGAAAGTTATTAAAACAAGTGAACTAGAAAACCTTACTCATTATCTTTCCACGGTGCCCTGCCCCCTGTATCTAACAGGCAAACGTGGGTAAGGCAGTGATTATAGTAAAGGAAATGAGCGGAAGCCTTGGACACTGACATCCCCATCTGAGCTCTGTCATTTCCCGAACATGTGCTTCTGTGTTGCGAGGACCATGTGTTAGCTACTGTTTGGAATTTGATATCTGAGATCCTTGGGCAAAGCAGAAGCAAGATACAGTGCCCGTGTGCATTCAGAAGGAGGCACATGGATGCTCGCATTTCAGTCATTCTCTTCAAACCCCTCTACCGCTTTCATTTAAATGATCCAAGGCTCTTCTTTTAGTGAGATTTGGCTAATAGTAACCATTGACATTATATTTAAAATTAGCCCATTTTGTATCCAAGCATGGCCCAAAAGCAAAATGCGAAAGAAAGAAAGAAAGAAAGAAAGAAAGAAAGAAAGAAAGAAAGAAAGAAAGAAAGAAAGAAAGAGGTTAAAAAGACGCAAATCTTAACAAATCTTGACTTGGTTGAAATTATGCAACATGCTAATCATACTTCCTGAAGAGAATAATTTAATCTTTATAAACTAAAGATTTTAAATGTAGATATGTTTTGTGTGGTTTTAAGAATTATATAAGATTTGTGATATTTAACACAGTTCTTCATGTACAAATTATTGTTCAATACCGATTTTAATATTTTCCTCTTCTTGTTAGATGCAGCCATTTTCTGGATCCCCTTACTCCTGCCTAAGATAGTTCTTAAGGTTCTTTCATTCTACTGCTTCAATGAACATTAGTGTTTCTCACTCTTGTTAATCACGAGTCTTTTGATTTGTGAAGAATTGATTATTTCTGTCATTGGGTTCCAGAAACTCTCAAAACTCTCAATTCCTAAAAAAAGTAGTTTTCTTTCTTGGAAAAAAAAACTTCATCAACGATCATTACTGACTTTGGCAAAACCCATTCTTCCCAGTCCTCTTGAGCGTATGATCACTATAATTTGTTCCTAAATTTCATCTGACTTGTGATTCCAATTTAGCTAGAATTATGAAATGTCCCTTCAAATTAAGTAAACCACAGAAACCCTTGCACTATCTACAGGATGACAATATATTCCATTAGTCCTCCACTACAGATTTCAGTGAAGTCCAAACTCATTTGTATTGGGTCCTGGCTTGGCATTTCTGCCCTTGATCACTATTTAAAAAAAAAAAAAAAAAGCCTATTGATGGAAAGGAAGCACCAGCAATCAATAGGCAATGTTTGCTTGCAAAAAGCTCCTGTCACTTGCAGATGGCTACTTACTGAGATGTTGGCAGTGGCTTGTCATGAATCAAAACATTAAAAAGAGGACCTGGTGAGACAGATCAGTTGGTAAAGGCACCTGTCATCAACTCTGATGGCTTGAGTTAGATCCCAGGACCCACAGAGTGGAAGGAGAAACCTGACTACTGAAGTTGTCTTCTGACCTCCACGTGTGCACCTCGGCAGGTACACACTTACAGAGAGAGGTTAAAAAAAAAAAACTAAAGAAACTTCTAAAACAAGAAAATTAAGGAAATGCATTACCATGTATAAATTTAAAAGTGGGAAGGTTGAAATATGGTACAAGGAGAATGACACTCAATATTTTTCAAAAGAAGTGATTGAAGGGAAGAACCAAAGACTGGACAATCTTCCCTATGTCATCAGGGAAGGCGTGTCTATGACAAGTGTCCGGAGGGCTTAAGGAAGTAGATGACGTCATGTGAGTGTGAAATAGGTTAAAGTGTTCCATAAAACCACCTTAGGGCAACGGAGAGCATTTTTTGATACTACTCTTTATAGGATACAACCCTTTCTATAAATCTTTAAAGGTTAACTAATATTACCTGGAACACACAGAGAGCAGTAGAGGAGGAAATGGGATAGGGAATACACATCTATCCTGCTTCTGAATCCAGAGTTCACACCAGCTACTAGACTAAAGAGCAGATACATAAGTGGGAAGCATACTATCTTGAAGAAACGTGTGGGGAAAAAAATGGTTTCCTGTTAAATCTTGAATTCAGTTTACTTCTATAAATAATGATTACTTTTTCTGTGTGATATTAGATATTGAACCTCAGGCATGCTAGGCAAGGACGTTTTTTACTGAACTGTATCAACAACCTCCATTTTCCATCACTGTTTTCTTACTTAATATTGGGGGTTTTTTTTGAGGACACTAAGCCATTATATATTCAGTTATTTATCTTCCAACTATCAGTGTTTTATTCCCATTCTCAAGAGTTGAAACTAAGGGTGAGGAGAGATGGATTAGTGGGTAGAACACTGGCTGCTTTTCCAGAAAACCAGGATTCAGTCTTAGCTCACTCATGGTAGCTCACATCTCCTCCTACTCCAGTTCCAGGGACACTATACCTTCTTCTAGGCTTCAAGGACCCCAGAAATTCATGTGGTGTACATATATAAGTACAAACAAAATGTTCACACTCATAAAAAATAGCCCTTAAAATGAGTTGAAATTGAGCCACATTCAAAATGTCATTCATTTAGCAATTTATTGAATACTGTCATCCAACCAATTCTTCTAACCACCAAGGCATCTGTATAACATCTCATGAATAAACATGTGTAGCTGCAATCTTAAGGATTCTGTCCAGATAATCTGAATAACAACAAAAAGTTTAAAATGAGAAATACTCTGTATCACCAGGTATTTCTACTGAAAACTTAAGCCATCCACTTAATAGTCTTACTGAAATACAGAAGCTGACTTTGAATTCACTGTGTAGCCCAAGTAAGTCTGGGAATTATGTTTCTTCTATGCCTGTTTAGTTAGCATGCCAGTCCTGCACTACCATGCCCTGCTGGAATGTCTATGACAGAGTCTGTTAGTGTTCCGTTGGAGGCAATCAAGCCTAATGGGTATGTCTATGAGATCTAGTTAGATTCTTCTTGTCTCCTGGTTTCTGCTCTGTCACTCTCTAAGTGTGTAAAGTTGGAGAACTGTGCTGAACTCCTTGAAGCCCAGGTATTTCTCACCCAGTCAATTAATTTAAAAATGATTACATGAATAGTTTCATGAAAAGAAGAAGATAACTTATGCAAGGAAAGTGCTTTTCCCTAGAACAATGTTTATGCAAGGTAGTATTGGTATTGCTTTCATTGGAAAGTTCTGTTTTAAGTGAATATAATCTAGCAAAAGTCATTCAATTATTAAGTGTCAATGTGTTTTTATAAGAAGAGAATGGACTAAGAATAGATTAAACACTACTAATCAGGACAAGGAAAGGAAAAGGCCCCATCACTGTAACCTTGTCCAGAGCGAGGGGATGTTATGTAGAAAGCAGGACTACTGATGAGTAGACAAGCTCATAGGATAGGAGAAATATAATAGACATTGAGAAGATGAACTCTTACTTGTCTACTTAAACACATTTTTTTTGCTATTTATTAAAAATATCAAGTGGTAAAACTTTTGCTAAATTTGGTGACTTAACCTTTGTAGGCAAAATCTATTGGGCAGCAGACACGAAAATCTACACTGGAAGAGCTCACCACCCCAAGAGTTTTCCTGACCTTTTAAGAAGAATCTGGTTTGCTTCTCTTATTTAATATTCTCTGTTAGCTATTAGGCTAAGAGCTTTGGAACCCTTTGTTGTTTGTTTTGTTTTCTTTATCACTTCATCAAGGATGGTTTCCTGAGTTCCAAACCAATGTATTAGTCAGGGGAAAGGGTTGGCAACAGTGACTAGAAAAGAAATGAGGAGTCTCTGGACACTCCTGTGGATGAGGCTGGCCCACGTCTTCGGAGTATATAATGCAGATGAGTGGAACTTTGCCCCATTTTCTTCTGATCCACAACAACTGAGAGTCCAGTGGTAGAAATAATGATTCCTCCAACATTGATACATAATCACTGGCAATGAATCCTTATGCAGTCCCAGGTCCTTAAAGAATGAATGTTTTCATTCATACCACCCTCTGGGCTATTAGGTTCCCTAAGGGGCTGCCCTTTTGTTTCCAAACAGTGTGTATACAGACCTTCACCATGGCAACCTTGTTTTTATAAGAATTCTCTATCTCATTTTTCTGTAGGAAGTGCCTTCATTGCAATACAGCAGAAAGTGGATCTGCCGATTATAGGTTTAGATCAACCTTACTTCATTGCCAGGCAGCTCTCAGGAGATTCACTTGGCACACTCCTGGAATTTTTGACAATTCCAACTCTCAGCCCAAGACAATTCCCTGTGGCTGATTCTTTGTCACCCTCCTCTGGGGTTCATTTTTCTCCTTCCCTTCCCTTCCCTTCCCTTCCCTTCCCTTCCCTTCCCTTCCCTTCCCTTCCCTTCCCTTCCCTTCCCTTCCCTTACCTTACCTTTCCTTTCCATCTTCTGCCTTTTCTTTGCTGTAGACATCACTATTTCTCCATGTGGCTTCCATGCTTTCTATGTTGTAACTTTTTAACTTGACTTTTGCTCAGCTTTTGCCTGGGCATCTTTTTATGTACTTCGCTCTCCCGGGTATTCTCTCCCCTTATAAGCCTTGACGTGGGATTTCTTTCAGAGCTAATTTTCAGCTTTTGTAAAAACACTTAACAGGAAGCCAGGTAAATTTCGAAAGTAAGTCTTGCCATTCGATGCATCCTGAAATATTCACCCCCAACGGAGTTCTTATCCCCATGCTGTTTGTCTTTCTCAGCAGACGGCTAGGGTGGAGAAAGGAAGGACACAATAGGTTTGCTCACAATCGTCTTACGAGAGACTGATATTTTCCTGGGAGGAGCCTATTTGTGTATAGACAGGGCCCGTGGGGCTCTCACTGTTAGTGGTTGCCTTGGTAGAGAGGCACACCATCAGCAGCAGGGATTCACCTTTACCCTTTCTCTACCCCCACCCCCCTTCACACTCTATTTGCTCCAGATTCCTTACCAGGCAACAACAGAAAATCAAAACATTATTTAGACGTCTTTGTCAGTGCTCGAGTTCAGTTATAGCAGCCAAGCTTGTGTTTGCTGAACTAAGTTAGCTATCTGTCTCCATTTCTAAACACCCTACTCTGTCAGAGCCTGAGACAGGTGAGTCTTCTCCACATTTGATCACCCTGCATGTTAACTGCGCAGGTGACACCAAAGTACCATAGAAGATGGCCCCATTGCTGCTTTTCCCCAGAAGTCAATGGCCCCCATGACTGCTATAAAAGCAGTTTTGGTGTAAAAAATAAATAGATTACAGTGAACACATGTTCTGCTGGTTATGGGTGGGGCAGATACTCTTCACTGTACCAAGGATAAAAGTATCCCCCTGACTGATGACTTAACTCAAAAGTAGAGTCATATTCTCTTGGGTCTGCCTTTCTTGATTTTGCCTCTTGTTTCTCTTTTTTTTATTTTTTATTTTTTTGGTTTTTTCGAGACAGGGTTTCTCTGTGGCTTTGGAGCCTGTCCTGGAACTAGCTCTGTAGACCAGGCTGGTCTCGAACTCACAGAGATCCGCCTGCCTCTGCCTCCCGAGTGCTGGGATTAAAGGCATGCGCCACCACCACCTGGCTGCCTCTTCTTTCTAAATCTCTCTCTGGTTAATGGTATTGTCTTATTTAACAAAAGTAAACTATGTTCCCATGCCTCCATTTTGGTAGAAATGTACTCTTTCAGGCTGTGAACTAAAAGTTTATTGTGCCACACCTGAGCCTCTTTGTATTAGATGCCTGCTGTATTGGCAGTAGCTTGAATTTGCCTGAAGACAGCTCAAATGGGACTTACATTAAAAGATATTTGAATGAGATGCATTGGACTCTGGGATCTTCCTAGAAAGAAAACTTATCCAGAGGCATTTGACTTGTAATGCTTCTTAGTAGCTTCAGGGAATATGTAAGCAGAGATGTTTTCAGACAAATCACCATGTTAGTAGGTTAGAGTCCCAGGAAAGTTTGTTTTTCCCTTTCATGTGATGCCCAGCCCACTCATTCCCATTGCAGGAAGACAGGAGGAAGTTGGAAGGTTGCTATAATAACTTCATGCCAGTAAAGTATAATGACTAAACAATTTAAAGACAATCACAGGATCCCAGGCGGCGAAGCCTCTTAGGTTTAAATGACCATGGACTCATTTACACATTTGTTCACGGAGGGCCAAGAGTCTATATGATGGATCATGCAAGTCAGAGCTAAGTAATGGTTCACCACAGCCTGGTTAATAGTTAGACAAGCTGTTCATGTTTGATTAGGGTTTTCTTCTCCATTGCTATAATTGTATGATAATTAACTCAGCAGACTTAGATCTCATTTGGGGGAAATACATCCATTTGGAAGTTTCAGGAGTAACAGATTCTACATGACGAGAAACAGTCTGAAATTGAACTGAGGGTCTCCTGCTCAGCCATAAAGATTGGACTGGAAAGTGTGTGCCTTGTGCGTTTCTGTCTCTAAAGGAACCAGTGAGTTTCTTTAGCGCTAACTTCCTCAAAAGGCTCTATACACAAAAGTGTTCTACCCAGACATCTGTTGATAGATGAGAATTGCCAAGTGGCTAACAGCGTGAGCATCTAATGTAATCTGACTTTGAAGCTCAACTTGAGATGGAGCACATGAGGCTTCCCTAGCAGCAAAAACATCCATTAATAGAAGCAACACCCCACGATCCAGTGTTTTACATAATGGAAGAAAATTCTTTTAAAGCAGATGGCAAAGTATCAGAGTGGGCATCCAAATTAAGTCATTTATAAATTGGCCATACTGATAATCACAGAGATCTTCTCCCTCCTCGGACCTCCCATAAACTCAGCTCTACGGCATATCACAGCTACTAATCATTGATAGCCTCATGGTTATGCTAATTTCTGGAGTTACTTATATATTTAAAGAGACATGAGGGGCTGGAGAGATGGCTCAGTGGTTAACAGCATTGCCTGCTCTTCCAAAGGTCCTGAGTTCAATTCCCAGCAACCACATGGTGGCCCACAACCATCTGAAATGAGATCTGATGCCCTCTTCTGGCCTGCAGGCAGACACACAACAGAATATTGTATACATAATAAATGAATAAAATATTAAAAAAAAGAGTGCTTGCTACAGCTGGATGTAGTGGTGCACACACCTTTAACAAAAAATAAAAAAAAATAAATAAAGAGACATAAGAAGCTTCGGAACAATGACTCATATTTGTTCCCTCCAAATCTAGTTAGTTCAGTGCTAGCCTCTGTGATCTAATCTCTATGAAGTGCCATTCTGTGGGCCCCCAAATAGTGTCACTTTATAGACTTATAAAGCTACTGTTAGCCATCAGTCTTGATAAATGGTTCCTAATTTGAGATTCTAGAATTTTTTGAATGTATCAAAAAGCAGTACTCATATTTTCAATTTGGGTCATGGAGAAGAACTAGCTACTATTAGAGAGAGGCAGAACTCTGTAGCTGTTTGTAGCCCAAGACTCTGACAACATTCGTTCATTTTCTCTTTAAATGTTGGATTTATTTTTCTACCATTATTTTTTAGCAATTCAACCACATGAGGATTTGAAAAGGTAAAAATCTTTACATAGGGTATCAACATCAGGAGCTTAGAACAGAGTATGGGAAGGTGGTGAAAATCAGTCTACAATTTTGTCCTCTGTCTCTCTGTCTCTGTCTCTGTCTCTCTCTCTCTGTCTCTCTCTCTCTCTCTCTTTCTTTAGATAGGGTCTATCTTTGTAGTCCTTGTTGTCCTGGCACTCACTATGTAGATCAGACTGGCCTCAAACTGACAGAGATCCACCTGCCTCTGCTTTTGCCTCTACCTCCCGAGTGCTGGGTTTAAAAGGCCACACCACAACGTTCAGCCTTGTCCAACTTATCCAAGTTTTCTGAAAAACTCTATGACAAGCCAGAAGTTGCCTATGACCTTTAACTCTTTTCCATGACTGTCTCTTCTTCCCAGGGTCTTTGGATCTCCCAGTTACTAAAGGAACTAAAAACTAACCATCAAAAGAGGGTGCTGTTTTTTGTTGAATGTAAATGAATTCTGGAGACCTAGTGTCCCTTTCTTAATCTTTTTTCCCTTATTAGTTCTTTGAGAGTTTTATTAAATGTTTTGATCATATTCACCTCCTCAACTATTCCCAGATCTCCTCACCAGACTCAACCAATTCTATGTTCTTTTTTTTTTTTTTTTCTAAAGCCCATCAAGAACTATTTGGGCTATTCTTTGAACTTGTGGTCTTCCACTGAACATGGTCAATTTTCAGGTGTCTATACTCTTAGAGAAAGTTGACTTGTCCTTTCTCAATTGCAAATAATTCATGATGACTCCATGGTGAGGGATGAGATTATATACTTCACTTCCATCTCCATGGTGTGACTTGATCTTGCACAGGTTTGGGGCATACTATTGCAACTGTTGTGAGTTCAAAGATGTACTAACTTCCTATTTGATGAAACAATATGAGTTTGTAGCATTACCTTGGGAATTTTCCCTGACTCCTACCCATTTCTATGGTAAGTAGGGAAGTTTGCCTTCTTTCTGATGGTAAAACCTTTGGTTCTGCTTCTTAGAATAACTGAAATCAGCAGCTACTCTAGACAGATTATTAAATCCACCAAAAAACAAGCTGACCAAATATGTGGGAGGCTGACTGACCAAAGTCTCTCAGCTTGTCTCTGTCTCTGCCACACATACCAAAGTAGTAGGGTTATGAACATGAAAATCACAATCCTAATTATGGTTTCTACTGCTGTGATGAAACACCATGACCAAAATCAAGTTGGGGGAGGAAAGGATTTAATAGGCTATCACTTCCATATCATAGCCTGCCATTGAAGGAAGTCAGGACAGGAACTCAAGTAGGGCAGGAACCAGAGGCAGGAGATGATGGCAGAGTCTACAGAGGAGTGCTGCTTGCTGGCTTTCTTCTCCATGCTTGCTTAGTCTGCTTTCTTATAGAACTTGGAGTGACTGTACCCACTACAAGCTGAACCCTTTTCTGTCAATCACTAATGAAAAAAAAAACATGCCTTATAGCCTGATTTTCTGAAGGTGTTCCTCAATTGATGTTCCCTCCTTTCAGATACCTTTAGCTTTGTTGAGCTGACATAAAAGTACCCAGAGCAACAACCATGTCTGGCTTTTTACAAGGGTATATGTGCTGAAGACCCAAACCTAGCTCTAGACAATCTTATTAAGATAATTATTTTCCACATCCTTGTAAAAGCAGTAAGGAGCCTTTATACTCCATGTTTCCTGTTCCCAACACAATTATTTCACCCAAAGTCCCTGCTTCAGAAGTCACCACATTGCTTCCCTTGCTGTCTCATTGCCTGTTATGTTGCCTAAGATTTACTTCTATCTCTCTAACATTCACAGGTGGGACTATATCTCTATTATAGCTACCAACAGATAGCAAGCACCAGCATGTTCAAAGCCAGCATTTCTGGCTCAAAATATTCAGATTCACAGGGCCTTTCCATTCAACTGGTGGGGAATTTTAGCCTGAAAAGCAAAGAACTGGAAAAAGGCCTTCTTCTTGTGACCTTCTTAAGTAATCCTACTTCCACACCTTGGGTTATAATTGATTCTTCACATGTTTGGGAAAGATAATAAACGAGTACTTATCATCATCTACATGCAAAGAGAAGGGTGGTTTCAGGTGGTCACAGAAATATACAGTTAATAAAGCATACTTTGAATAAGCATGAACTTTCTTGAAACATATTGGGCTTATTGACATTAAAGAAATGGGTCTTACAATATCCTAATGATTGTTCCATTGAATTAAAGGACAGAGAGTGTTAAGGCTGTAAATACCTATAGCAGTCGACATCAGGTCCTCTACATACTGGGGCTTATCTTTCCATATTCTTAAACACCAGGAGACTTTTGAAGTCAGGAATTATGCAGTTTTAAAAACTGTTCATCCTTCAGTTAGACCTCAGTCAGACCTTTGGCTTACTAACAAATGAACACAGGGATAAAGTCTGCTATGGAGAATTCTGCTTTCTAGGGAAATCTTATTTAAATCTAGATTAAAGAAAATACAAGCAAATTCAAGTAAAGTATCATTTCCTAAATGTGTAGGGGAAGTGTTTAGGTATGAAGAACACAGGCCTGAGAACACCTGAGTATCAGTCTTGTCCCTAAAATAACTAGGGATAATATGTTCAGCAAGTTATTAATTTGTTGCTGTTTCCTTATCTAATAAGTGATGATAACTCTATTTCTCTTATAAGATAATTGATGATAAAAAGAACAATATTTTTGAAGACTTCAGCAAGATGCTGACTCAGTACTAATACAATGAAAGGCCCAGCTGTTGTCATGTATGTATCATGACAATAACAGAAGTAGATCACAGATGAAGAAACTCTGGGTCAGATGTGTGAGAGTCTGATCATTTCACTATCCAAGTCATCTCTCTATAACTTTCTAAGATCTAGGACTCACATTAAAATTTGCGCTTGAATACCTGACCTCTGTACATACTGACAGTAGTCAGTTGGGCTTTCTTTCACATAACTGAAGGTTACCATGATGCAGGAATCAGCAATGAGATCAGAGCAACAATGTCATCTAGCTATCTAGCCCCAGTTAGAATAAAGAACTCGCGGTTCTGTAAAGAGTCAGGACCCTGTAAAGAGCTCCCATTCTCACCATGGATACTAAGCCTACATATCCACAGCAAGGAGTACATACTAAGACTACATGCACGTATGGATTGTCTGGAATATCAGACTTAAGGAGGCCAGAGGCAGGGAAAACAAACCAGACTGGAAAAAGTAACTAGTGCCCAAGGAATGACTACTACATTGAGGTGATGACTTGTGGATAAAGATGCCCAAAGAAGACCTTTGTGGCCCAACTCTATTCATACGACAAGCACACTTAGTATTTATCAAGGTGAAATCATATTCATTTGCCCAGCAATGGCACATCAATCAAAATGTGTTCCTATGCCCAGATTGTAGTGAAAAATCAGAAACATGAGGTAGTATCAGATGCTTGTAGCACTGTGGCACAACACGGAGAAAGGTTTTGAAAGAAATGTCATTAAAAAATAAAACAAAGTCACAGACATCTATCATTCCTCAGGGTTGAGTTGACCTAAAGAGGCATGTCCCAAAATACATTATTCCTAGTATTAAACTTCTGAGAAGCTCCAGGAAAAAAAATTGTGCTCAAGTAACTGAGAAATGTGGCATGCTAAAGCCCTTGCAGAGTTATATTAGCATATTAATGGCCTGAGAAGTCCTGTTAAAAAGCATGCTTATATTGATTTAATCTAACATTTCCCAATCTTGTAGCATCATCATTTTCTTTTCATAGCACTTAATATTCTGTGAAATAACCTTAGGAAATTCTAGCCTGGTGTCACCCGTATCATCGTAACTGCATGTTTTTGACTCTCCGTTTTCTGAATTGGATAACAGAGACACTGAGAACATCATAGCAAGATTCAAATAAAGTACTGTGTACTAAGTACCTACAAATATATACTGGTACTCAGAAACAATGGACAGTAATGAGGAGAGCTAGTGAGTGTCGGAGTAACTAAAGAGTATGTGTTCAAACCTACTGAGACTTTGAGACATCAAAAGTAAGTGTTGGGATTTTCGTTCTCTGTCTTCTAGAACCTTCATCTTTAAGCATCTCTTACTGAAGTCTCACACTATGAAACAGCATTAAAGCTTGTTGTGATTAGAATGTAACACAAAGCTCTGTGCCATGTCATCACTGCCTAAAGGCTCAGTGTTGTTTTCTCCCCCGTTTTCATCCTGTACTGCAGTGCTGCTGCATAGAGAGCATTCAAGAACATCCCCAACTCAGATGATCGCTTGAGTTATTCCCCTCATGTATATGTATTTTCCAGAACAGCTCTGTGGTCTTCAGCATCACAGCCTTCAGATCTCTCTGATGATATTTTGTTTGTGCTATAATAAATAAAGCTTGCCTGGAGATTAGAATGTGGAACTAGTCACTAGTTCACCAAAGAGGCCACGCAGTGGTGGCACACACCTTTAATCCCAGCAATCCAGAAGCAAACGCAGATAGAGCTTTGAGTTCAAGGCCACTCTGGGTTACACTAGATTGATCCAGTCTCAAAGAGAAACAGCCAGGCAGTGGTGGCTCACACTTTTAATCCCAGTACTTGGGAGTCACACAACTTTAATCCCAACACTAAGGAGATGGAGACAGGAAAGGCGATGGCTGGGCAGAGAGAGGAATATAAAGCAGGAGGAGACAGGAGCTCAAGGCATTCAGTCTGAAGACTTGTAGAGACAGGATACCCTTTTCGGTCTGGAGAATTCGTAGAGGTAAGAACCCTAGTGGCTGGCTGCTCTGCTTCTCTGATCATTCAACTTTCACCTCCTAATATCTGACTCTGGGTTTTATTATTAAAACCAATTAGAACTGGTGCTACAGATCTCTCCAAAAATCACCTGAGCAATAAATCCTGCTTTAATAATGCCATGTAAAGTAAAGCTAATGACACACAGTGTGATAAAAATATAAAGAGGATATGGTGGCTTGAATGATAATGGCCTCTATAGGCTTGTGCATTTGAACACTTAGTCCCTAGTTGGTGGAATATTTGAGGAAGGATTAGGTGGTGTGGCGTTGTTGGAGGAGATATGTCACTGGCAGTGAGCATTGAGGTTTCAAAAGCCCATGCCAGGCTCAGTCTTTTTTCTTTTCTGAGTCCAACTTGGAGATACGATGTAAGCTCTTAGCTTTGCTTCAATATAATATCTGCCTGCTTGGTGTCATGCTTCTTACCATAATGGTCATAGACACACCCTCTGAAACTGTAAACAGGCTCCTAATAAATGCTTTGTAAAATAAATTTCCTTGGTCATTGTGTCTCTTCATAGCTATAGAATAGTAACAAAGGCAGAGATAAACCCAAAAAAAAAAAAATCCAATGAAGCTCCATAGAGCTCTGAGAGAACACTAATTGAGGAATGCTGGGAGTAAGACATAGTTCTGCTGCTTTACCCAAATTGATCACCCAATTCTCACAACTTCTCCATTAGACAGGAGTTCCATTTTCAGATAAGAGGCTTAAGATGCATAAAGTATAGTGAACTTCAAAGGCTGCACAGCTAAAAGCTGGTGAATCTCAGATTAGAACCTGGTTCCTTTGAACTGACCATCCATATGTTCAATCCCAGTATAGGTTGTAGATGATTTTGCTCTTTAAATTTAAGTGAATTTAGAGACCACTTTCATAGATGCAGCAGTGTTTTGCTGAGCACCTACACTGGAGTATGATAATGGTAAAGAGAAAATTACTGGGAGACGCAGCAGAGCTCCAAACCTTTCTGGCCTCGAAGGCACAGGTGAAAGCCTTTGGCATTGATGGGAATGTGATGAGAACTCAGCAGTCATGTGATCACATTTGCAGATAGGAGACACTGGCTGCCAAGTGGAAAATGATCTGTCGCAGTCCATAGCAGGTGATAGATGGGACTTCTGGGAAAGGGACTAAGCATGCCCTAGTCCACAGAAGGAGTGAGAGGAGGTGCTGTCTAGAATGGAATTGTTGGAACTGGTCAGATGCACAACAGACTTCAGAAGAAAAGCTACGAGGCTTTGCCAGTGCTAGGCCTTCCCCCATGCATTCTTCTAACTCTGCCTGCTGCGTTCACTGTGTGACTATTCCACTCTTTGTTTTATCATTCCCTGTATTTAAGGCATGCCTCTATTCTGCCTCTCTAAAAATTAGCAGGTATGCTAAAATGTCTGTTCATATTCATGGCTTTTTATGCATGAGTGAATGCTTTCTATAGGGCTATAAAGGAAAATTGCTGGGGCACAGAAGATGTGAAAATTTAATTTTCACACATGCAGCCAAATAAATCCCCAAAGTGGGTATACCACCTAGCCTTCTTACATCGACGTTTCTTCGCCCCACTCCTTACAGGTTTGCCAATGTCATTCCAAAATGACATTGAAAAGAATGCTCCACTTCTCCCAGTCACCTGTTAACCGATGATAAAATGTGCCCTGTTCCATTACCAGCCTTCTACTGCCTGGCGTTCTGATGCCCAAGAAACCCCCTACTTGCTAATCTTCTGTGCAGAGTTGAGAAGTCATAGGAAAGAGGTGTGGTGAGTTGCAAAGGGGACTATAAGTCCTGCATTTAGCTACTCTCGTAAATACCTGAGTACAGGGAGAGCCCTCATAAGTCTGGTTATGAAAGTCGCTTGTCGCGAACGTGTCCTTTCACAGCCCTCATTCAGGGTCAGGCGGGGACTGTTCAGAACAGGTTGCCCTGTAATTAACTGATTTGTTACAATCTAGTTGCAAGGCATGTGCTTCCTCTAACCTTGAACAGCATCCAGTACAGAGGTCTCGTTGACCCATAAGTTGAGGGCTTTCGGGAAAAAGATAGCTGTGCCCAGTAATCTTTCTGACTAAAGCTTCATAGCCCTCCGCTATCTGTCACACTCACGCGTAGATTGCCTATCAGAACTGACTGTAGACATTCTGATAAACACAGCCGTGGACACTTTCTAAAATTCTGCCCATTAACCCTTTCCACCTCACGTGCATGGGAGACAGGCAGGCTGTGTTACATTATTCTAAGATTACTGAGGTTAATCTGAGGAATAGAAAGGTTAATTGACTTGGCCAATATCATAAAACCAACTACAAAGAGAGTCGAGAACACAATTCAAATCTCTGCCAATGCTTTCAGTCCAGTGTGGAAAATGTGAGTAAAGGGTTATTTCCCAACTTGACTGTTCTTTTCTACAACCTCATACCTGAGGGAGAGCTTTACATTTTAAATTCTTTTAGTTATGTTTCTTTGCATCATGTTACACACACACACACACACGCACACACACACACACACACACACACACACACATAATGAAGCTACTATCAGGGATCATCAGGATAAATGAAAGGTACTCTTTGTTGTTCAATGGCGTATGCCTTTCCATGAGAACACATGAAAACTCAACTCCTCATCCCATTCAGGGCACTGATAACAAATGAAAGAACTGATTCCATCTGTGTCTAGCTTAATGCATAAGTGAGTTTACTGTGGTTACTTACAGACCATAAGTAAATCAAACAAAGTTCCATCATCAAAAGGCAGATCCTAGCATGAATAGAAATTTATTAAAGTTTCCTTCCTTTCTTGCTTCCTGCGCCATTTAGGTAGCTCAGTTGGCCAGAGATAGTCATTTCCTCAAAAATTGTCACTTTTAGGGATTACAAGTTTCCTGAGCCTTGTAAATTGTGTTTAATTCATGAGTCTTATGAGCCACTTTCCCCACCTCCAGGCTGAATGTCTCAATTTGTAGGGAATGGTTACACAACAGACCAGTTTTGAACTCCAGCTCTTACCCATCTACCATGCTGTGCTGAAGGCTGAAGGTATCACTTTCTCCACCAGCTATTATTGATATGGGGAAAACCCATGGAGAAACTCTCCTGATTCATATCAGTTAAACTTCATTGTTATCCCTCTGCCTGAGGAACGCCACAGAAGTATGGCAGTATTTATAAACTACTTTCAGGTATTCTGAGGATCTTCAAGGGGGCTCTGTGTGACTGGAACTATAGCAGACAAGACTTAGATGAAGTAGCTAGGAAATGGGGAAACTGAGGTGTGAATGGACTATACAATCCTGAGCATGATATGACAGAAAGAAAATGGACTTGACTTCAACACATTTCTTCAGAAACAATGACAGTATAGAATATTCCAGGAGAGGTTAGAGATGGCATCAAAATGATTGCCTTCTTAACAATTCTTCTTAATACGCTTATCAATACATCAGCATACACAAATACGTAATTATCTTTTTCACACAATAATTTTAATTGCTCTCCCTATGCAAGCTATAATGATTTCTTGTCAGGTACAAGGGGAAAAGGCCAGATTCATTTTCTTGGCCTGGAAAATTCTTAAGGCTAGACTCTAGGAATAAGCTATTAAATGTCACCTTTTTTACTGCCTATTTCAAAGCTGGACCTTCAAGCCACACCAAGTAGTGTTCCTCTTCAAGCCACACTGAGCTCTCCTGGGTCTTCAGGATGAGTATAGGTTTGCTTTTTTTTTCCTTTTTTAAATTAAATTTTATATCAAGATATATTGTAATAGGCTTCATTGTGTCATTTTCATACATGTGTCAATATACTTTGTTTTTATCTACCCCTTCTCCTTTCCCTTTCCCCAACTCCTTTTCTACTTTTGAGGATAACCCTCTTCCTCATAAAGATTTCTTCTTTCGTGTAACATGCCACACACACACACACACACAAGCATGCAAACACACACACACACACACACACACGTGCATGTGCGCGCACACACACACACACATACACACACTATTTACCTTCTCTCTCTGGTAAACTCCATCATCTCCACAAAGCGTAATTCTTCTTTACAATTATCTAATCACAGGTATTACTGTGCCTCACCTTTCCTCTCAAACATTCATGCATCTTACAAATGAACATTTATGTTCTGTCTCCTCCACCAGACAATGGAGTTTACCACCAAGATCAATACTAAGACTGCTAGCATCATCTAGCATGGTGTAATGGAAGCATTCCACAAGTGTTTGTTAGAAGAATTGGATAGATAGGTGCTCCGTGTTCAAGTATGTTTAAAGACTAAGAAACTGATAACCCTCTCCCTGTGTCCAACATTCAACCAGAAGGTGCCTCAGGGGCACAAGCCCACTTACATCCATGCATAACTCTGAGTCATGACCTAAGATTTTGCTCCAGATGTCACTTTTCTCACCCAAGAAAAGAGTGCAATGATACAAATTTTACAAGATTACTGTCTCACCAACCAAAAGTCCGTCTTTCTTTTTTTTTTTCACTCTTCATTGGAGACACTCATGGGTAAACAATAATAAAGTGTGCTCCTAATACCACTCTTTATTCCCATTGAAGTCTTCCCTTGTATAAAGTACATACATTACACCTGTGAATTCATTTACCCTCGGGAAGAGAATCTACTTAAGTACATATGAATACCTGAAAATTTCTTTATAAGTTTTAATGTTTCAAATAGCATATTCAAGATGTACCCAAAGAAATAGGCAAGCACAAAACATGAATACACAAGAATCAGGTTCCCAAAGTTATAAAATAGGGGGTAATACAATATAAAGGCCAAGAAGTCAGGATAGGAAAAATTCTGGTAAATTCTGACAATATCCCTCTCTTGATAAGGATAAGATAAAACTTCAGTTTCCATGATTGTTCATGGATGTAATAAGTATACTTAATTCAAAGAGTTATTTTTTAAAGCTCTAAATGTAAAACACTTGACACAGAGCTTAGAACATATTATATCCAATAGCTGGTATATTTTTTTCTGTTCACATCATCATTATTTGTTTGGAGTTCCCCCAAATCTACTAGTATAGACTTCTTCAAAGTTCCTAATGACCTTACTCACCTCCTCTTAATATTCCCCCATGACATGAATCTCACCAACTAAGGACGTACAAACATAGAAGAGTGGAGTTTAGGAAGGCAGGATATGATCACAGCAATTCTGCTTGGGCAGTTGTCTGATACCTCTCATTAATCCACTGGTACCAGCACTGCTGCGTGATTTTATCTCATTCTTGAAACTCTTTGTGCCCTCTTACCATCACACTATTATTTTTCATAGCCTTCTGTCCTCACACAGCTGCATCTAGACATTACTCCTGCAGGACCTCCTATGAGTTGTGTTTATTCCACCAGGCTAAACTATTGCCCTAACAAAGTTACACCCAGTTTTGTGCTAAAATAAACTTTGCAACCATTTTTGAATTATACCTGTGTCATAGATACAAAAATTATTTTGGATTGTGATTTAATGTTTTATAGAGCTTTTGATGTGTAGGTAAAGACCTTAGGCTAGTAGCAATCTAGATGCCTGAAAGTGTTCTATACATTTTGATATTGGTCCCTTTGTAATGACAGAATAGTAATTATGCATGAATAATTATGCACAATAAGTTTATTTTTCTCTTGCCTTAGAAAAGAATGATACTGTATGTATGTGTATGCGTGTGTCTATGCATGCACGTGTGTTCTTCAAGCTTTCCTAATCACATCCCATGAGTAGCAAACCTAATCTTATGTGAAAACCAACTCTATTTGATGTATTGCCTTTGGTGATTTTGCATCCTCTCCATGATAATTATATTAACATTGTTCTTTTTTTTTTCAGGTTTTATTTTTTATTTATTAAAGATTTCTGACTCTTCCCCGCCACTGCTTCCCATTTCCCTCCCCTTTCCCCAATCATGTCCCCCTCCCTCATTAGCCCAAAGAGCAATCAAGTTTCCCTGCCCTGTGGGAAGTCCAAGGACCACCCATGTCCATCCAGGTCTAGTAAGGTGAGCATCCAAACTGCTTAGGCTCCCACAAAGCCAGTTCGTGCAGTAGGATCAAAAACCCATTGCCATTGTTCTTGAGTTCTCTGTATCCAAGATTTTTGGGGTTGCTACACAGCTATGTAGTTTTTTGAATATCACACAAAGTATAAGAGAACTCATGTCCTCAGGACAAGTTCCCAGATCAGACTTGGGAAATATGAGTTCTCTGTCAGGAGACTCCTCTTTACTCATAAAAAGCAGGAAAACAGATTGCTGACTTGCTCTTTATATCTTTCTGTCAAAAAAAAAAAAAAAAAATCTCTGAAATGGTCCTGCCAGCAAGAAAAAAAGCTTGAGATTAGGTTGAATTCTTTGGTCTTTCATAGATATAAACACTGCTTCCCAAGAATGTTGAGCAACTTTGGTTTTTATTCTCTCTGCGCATTTCTCTACTAATTGTGAGCTTCTGTTGACTCAGACATCAAGCAAAGAAGATTTTATGTTTACAAGTACTGACACAAATTTCATTGCTTCAAAATGTGGTCAACATAAGAAAAACTGATGATTATGACTTACAGATA
Organism: Alexandromys fortis; assembly: GCF_014885135.2. Lineage (NCBI taxonomy): Eukaryota > Metazoa > Chordata > Mammalia > Rodentia > Cricetidae > Alexandromys > Alexandromys fortis. The sequence goes on from NW_026067949.1 coordinate 11,286,789, forward strand.
CAGACTTTTATGGAAATAAAGCTTAAGACAGAGAAAATTAGGGTTATGCAAAGGCATTTAGTATCTTCCAGAAAATAAAGTTCACTCAATTAGTACCCTCTGTATTTTTAAGCATTTAAAGCAATTATAATGCAATATTACACACACACACACACACACAC
>NW_026067949.1:11287054-11291755 GCF_014885135.2 Alexandromys fortis
ATATTACATACACAACAAGTAAAAATCCCTTAACTGGTTTACTCAACGGCCCAACACAGTTGTTGCAACTCTTTTGTGTAAGCATCTCTTTCTGATAAGCTTGTCAACCATACACAGCATAAAGGACCTACCAGAAGTACCAAAATTATTTTGAAAATGAATGTCTTTCCATTTTGGTTAGTTCAACTTAGATCTCAATATTAACAGAGGGGCATGAAATTAATTTCTGAAATAAGCAGAAATCATGAGCAAAATACTTTCAGCAAGAACTGAATGTCCAAGAATAAATTTGGGCTGTGTTACTATCACCTACATGATTATGTAGCTTTTATCAGAACAAGTGGCAGTCATCCTCTGAGATATATAGACATACGCAAGTTCATGTCCCTCAGCTTTATTCTTCCAAAAAGCCAAAGCCACCATAATAAGGTGTAAGTACCAATGCAAACCCCAGTGTAGACAAATCTTGATACTTGGCATAGCAAAAGAAGTTAGGCAGAAAAGGCTACATAGACCATGAGTCCATGCATATGAAACCCACAGAATAGTTAAATCCACAGACCCAGAAAGGCTCTTACAAAGCTTGTAAGAGAAAGGGCAGATCAATATTGATAATGGATTTCTTTTCTGTGTGATAAAACTCAGTGATGTACAAAACTCCGTGGTACTTAAAGGGGTGAATTTTATGATAGATAAATTTAAAAAATTCTTCACAGACCTCGAAAGAACAATAATCAACTTCATATGGAAAAACAAAAATCCAAGGATAGCCAAAACAATCCTGTACAATAAAAGAATTTCAGTAGGTATCACAATCTCTGACTTCAAACTTTACTACAGAGCTACAGTACTGAAAACAGGCTGGTATTGGCATAAAAACCAACAGGATGACCAATGGAACTGTATTGAAGACCCAGATATTAATCCACACACCTACAAACACCTGATTTTTAAAAAAAGAAGCAGACAATATACAGTAGAAAAAAGAAAACATATTTAACAAATGGTGCTGGCATAACTGGATATCTACATCAAAAAGAATGAAAATAGATCCATATCTATTGCCATGCACAAAATTCAAGTCCAAATGGATCAAAGACCTCAACATAAAGCCAGGCACACTGAACCTCATAGAAGAGAAAGTGGGAAGTACACTTGAACGCATTGGTACAGGAGATCACTTCCTAAATATAACCCCAATAGCATAGACACTTAGAGAAACAACTAATAAGTGGGACCTTCTGAAACTGAAAAGTTTTTGTAAAGCAAAGGACATGGTCAATAAGACAAAACGGAAGCCTACAGAAATGGAAAAGTTTTTCACCAACCCCACATCAGACAGAGGTCTGATCTCCAAAATATGCAAAGAACTCAATAAATTGGTCATCAAAAGAACCCATAATCCAATAAAAAAAATGGAGTACAGACAGACCTTTAATCAGAGAACTCTCAATAGAGGAATCTAAAATGGCTGAAAGACACTTCAGGAAATGCTCAACATCCTTAGTCATCAGAGAAATGCAAATCAAAACAACTCTGATATTCTATCTTAAACCTGTAAGAATGGCCAAGATCAAAATCACTGATGACAACTTATGCTGGAGAGGTTGTGGGGCAAAGGGAACTCTCCTGCATTGTTGGTGAGAGTGCAAGCTGGTACAGCCCCTTTGGATATCAGTATGACAATTTCTCAGAAAATTAGGAAACAACCTTCCTCAAGACCCAGCAATACCACCTTTGGGTATATATCCAAAGGATGCTCAATCGTACCACAAGGACATGTGCTCAACTCTGTTCATAGCAGCATTGTTTGTCATAGTCAGAACCTAAAAACAACTGTAAATAAGGAAAATGTGGTACATTTACACAATGGAGTACTACACAACAGAAAAAATAATGATATCTTGAAATTTTCAGGCAAATAGATGGAGCTAGAAAACATCATATTGAGTGAGGTAACCCAGACCCAGAAAGACAAGTATCATATGTACTCACTCATAAGTGATTTTGAATGTAAAACAAAGAAAACCAGCATAGAAATCACAATTCCAGAGAACCTGGACAACAAAAAAGACCCCAAGAGAGACATACATGGACCTAGTTACAGGGGAGGGTAGAAAAAGATAAGATCTCCTGAGTAAATTGGGAGCATGGGGACCATAGGAGAGGGTTGAAGGGGAGGGTAGAAGAAGGAAGTGAAGCGAAGAAAAATGTAGAGCTCAATAAAATCAATTAAAAAATTATATCTTCATAAGCATCCAGTAAGGTACTGGGGACAAGAAGGGTGTGATAGCAAGTGGATCATTGAACCAGGGAAAGGACAAAATATGGCAAAGAAAACAGAGGACTTGGTTAAAATAAAATTCTTAAGAGAGCTATGTTAAATCAGTCATTTTTGTGTAAGCTTTCTGATAAGCCCCAAATCATCTTTGGACCTTTGAGTTTCCGTTTAATCCAAAATGCGACAGTTTTCAGGTTGCGAAGATGTTAGCACCCCCTTGCTTTCTTTGCTTCTTCTTCCCCCTCACTGGATTTTCTAGTAATTTTGAGTCAGGTGGAGAGGAGGCCGCTTTGCTTGCGCTGTTCATTATGGAAATTGATTTGACCCTCATTTGCATCTATTTTCACCGCCATCAAGCTGATTTAGAATCTGAGGGTGGCTGCAACCTCCTCCGAAGCTGGCAGATTTGCTCTAAAAACAGAGCCCTGGAACTTTTGCAACCAGCTCTGGAGAACTCGTTCTTTTGCCCTTTTGATTTCTACACAACATGGGCAGAGTCTCAGAGAAATACAACCGGCATTAACCTGGAAGAAAGGAAACCTTTGTTGCTGTCAGCTATAAATAGCCTCTGTTCCCTTGTCTACTCACCAAGCTGCTAGTCAACCTTAAAAGCTGGTTGCACACAGAAATAAATACATTGGTCAGTGAATCAGGTAGCCACAGGCAAGCTTGTAGGCTGGCAACAGGAAGCAAAAGACCTAAATCTTAAACAACACAATGTGGTCTGCACACACGGCAATCATCCCTGCTGGACAGACACACAGGTTTCTCACTGTCCCAGAACACCACAAACTGAAGGATTGCTACCCTACCTGGACCTACCTGATAAGGACCTAGGAGAAGCATGCCTTACTTAACTTTGTGCTTGTCCCTCCCCTCTTTTACTCCTTTTACCTCTACCGGCACTGCTGCTCTGCCCAGTGGTTCAGACTTGTTCTTTTCACCTTCTTCATACATCTAGCAAGAACCACCATCTTTGGTTCCTCTGTGAAACCTACCTTGTCCTTTATTGTCACAGTGAAAATAAGCTTATTGATGTTCATGACTGTAAACCATTACATTTCTACTGTATCAAAAAAAATGAGTTTATCTGAAAATAGAAGCAAGAGGGGCACAAAAATTAACTATGCTCTCCTGACTCAGACACATCCAGCCTTCCAAACCTTGGTCTTCACATTCAAAAGGAGCATTTCTTTTCCAAAGAGAAAGCTGAGGCAGAGCTAATTGTCACATAGAAATCCACAGTGTGCATCTTTCTTTTTCAATAAATAAAGATCTGTGCTGTCGTTTTTAGCAATCTCTATAAATGGAGCTGTAATTGGGACATTTAGTCTGCTGTTTCATATATATATATGTGTGTGTGTGTGTGTGTGTATGTATGTGCGTGTGTATATATATATGTATATATGAATACACACATACACACACATTCATATACGCTGATAGATAATACACACTTTCAGACTTTTTTTCCTTATGCCCAAATTATCCATTTGGCCCTCATCCTGTCCTCAAGTTCTCTAAGTTGCACCTGACATCTGGGCCTCCCGCTGCACCGAACAGTCTGCTGATCAGAAGTTAACCATCCTAGACAATTCTTCTTGATACTCTTCTAACTGGAATAATGTCAGCTCATGGGTTAATGAGGGCAGTGGCCTTTATTTAGTTTCCAGGATGACCTCCAAGAGTACCGGAGTTCAGAAATAACCCAATGGGGCATTTCCCTGAATTGTAACTAGGAGCATAGTTTACAGTGTGGGGTTTAGTGTGACTACAGAACTCCGGCTGCTGTGTACTCCAGAGACTAAGGTGAGCAGTCTGGAAGCCATCATTTAATAAGCTTCCCATGTGATCCTTTTGATCAGTCAATTATTACAACCTAGATTTTTATCACTCTCTTTATCTTTCAAATGAGGTAACATAAGGCCATATAGATACAGTTTGTCATATCTGCATGGACAATTAGGGACAGGACACTTGAAGTAGTGTCTCTTTTTCCACATCCCCAAGTCTGTCATCTTTTCACTATATCAGACATACTTAGTCCAGGGGAAAATTTCATTAGAACAAAGAACTTCTTCACAGAATACCGTAGCAGGGAGGATTTTTTTTTTTTTGCCTGTAACAAAGTGACAATTCTAGAATTTAAAGTGGGTTAAAAGAAGATTGAGCCTGAGACAAGAGTCTCTTATTGCTACTCAGATCATATATCACACAAATAACTGTTTATAACTTCTATGATGTTGTGGTGTGTGTGTGTGTGTGTATTTATAGGCTATATGCTCAACTCAGAAAAATTAATTAAAGACCAATATGGTTATTGTGCAATAATACAGTATTTGAGAAACAGTTCCTAGATTTGTCTGCCATTTACAGTACACAGAAATTTATGTGTATGTCTATATCTATATCATATATAT
>NW_026067949.1:11291808-11317779 GCF_014885135.2 Alexandromys fortis
AAAGACAAGATCCAATTGAAAGTAAAGATTTCCTTTTATTTGAGTCTGTCTTTTTTTCCCAGTGCAGAAAAGTTTCAATAAGACTTCTACTTTTTCACTTCTGTGGGACTGCATGTAACACACAACACATTCAGACTAAAAAACAACTCCTTAAACCAATGTTCAGTAGGGAACTAGTTACCTAGTCTGGTGGTCAACTCAACCTCATTGTTTATACAGTAAATTTGTGGCAGACTTCTAAAGGTAATAAAAGTGATCATTTAAAATCTCCTGATTTCATGATGTAGAAACATATTTAGGAAGTAGCCTTTCTCTACAGGATACCAGTTTTGTTCAGGAAGTCATCAAAATATAGACTCTGCTAAGTACATTGTATAAAATGAGTGAGTTTTTATGATTGCCATGATACCTGTGAGAGGGTGAATTGTATTCCCCAAAAAATATTATAGTGCTTTTTTGTGGCTCAGAATATGATCTCATTTGAAAGTAGAGTCATAGCAGATACAAACAGTTTCATATTCTAATGCCATTCTTTTATGTTATCCCAATACGAGAAAAGATGGAGTGAAACACACGTATACATATACAATAATATATTCTTCTATAAAGATGGGTGAGAGAGCTGGAACAGGTGCTACCATATACCATTCTGAACAAGCCCAGCCAAGCTTGTACTCTTGATACTTTGGCCTCAATAGGTGAGAATATAAATTTCTGTTTTCTAAACTATTCAGTTTTTACTACTTTGTTGTATCTGTCTAAAAACTAGTATACTTTCAGAGTACACTCTCTACTACATGACATATTTTAAGTGAAAGCCAAAGCAATGATCTGCTAATACTCAGAACATCACCTAGTTTAATCTTACAAAAGCTTGATAAATTTGGAGAGACACATGTTAAAAGAGGAATGCTCACAACAAGACATGAACCTTGAGTCCCTTGACTTTTAAGCAGTCTTTTTTTTTCTTAGCCATATCTGTATTGAAGGTGCTTTAGCAGCTAGAGAAGGGTAACTGCTTTTTCATGAGTGATTAATCTATGGCTACTGGATTGTTGTCATCAATGAGTACCAGAAAGATAAAACAAAGAATACCACCAGTTACCTTTTACCTTATGGTATCAAAAAAAAAAAAAAAAGAAAAAAGAAAGAAAGAAAAAGAAAGTTAGAGCTATATCCCTGTGGAAGACAAGAATACTAAGAAGACAGAGGTATGGGATAAGTTTTCAAAACAACATCTACCTAAAAGGCAACTGGCCAATAGACTGTGGAAAGAGAATAGAGCATATGACCTCAGGTGATAGTTATGACTTACAGATAACCCTCACGTGCAGTTACTAAGGTACGATAGAAGAAGTAAATGTTATGGTTACTATTTATATCATGATCTCAATCTGGTATTTTAATTTTCTACCAGAATAATGAAAGTAATTCTACTACCATCCACACTGATATAATAGCAGGTTTGTATATCTATATTTGCCATAACCATTTAACAGATGAAGCAAGACAGTTACCAAGTAAACCCTGCCATTCCAAACATGCTCACTTCTCTTCTGCACTCTTCCCTTGCAATGAAAACCTATAGAGCTTACATCAGTGGATTTATGGACTATGGATAATGGGAAGTATCAGTGAGAAACCAAGAGAAGAGAATTACCACTGAGAAATCAAGAGAAGTAGAGAAAGATGTCATGTTGCAATTGCTCATTAACTCCTCAGAGAGGGCCTATGAAGTGACCTATGCTTCGTTTTCTTCTCACGTGGATCTAATCACTATTTTTCTGCCTCCCTTTGTTTGTAATAGGCTGTGAGTACCCTGTGCCCTTAATTTAATAGTATCTACATACTGTCCTTCACATATTGGCATTTTAATAGCACTTTGAAATCGTCGTCTTTTTCAAGCACTCTCCAAATTATTCAGTTTGGTTATGAAAAATATAGTTTTCAAGACCTGGTTGAAACAGAAACCCAGATGATGTGGGATTCCTCTCTGTATATTGTGAATATGTTTTATTACCATTGGTTATTAAAGAAGGTGCTTTGGGCCTATTGTAGTGCAGAATAGAGCAAGGTAGGAATTCCAGGAACAGGTAGAATACAGAAGAAGGTGGAGTCAGAGAGATGCCATGTAGCTGCTGAAGGAGACAGAGGCCCAGGACCTTACCAGTAAACCATGAGTTTCATGGCGATACATAGAATAATAGAAATGGGTTAATTTAAGATATAAGAGTTAGTTAACAAAAATACTGAACTAATAGGCCAAGCAGTGTTTTAATTAGTATAGTTTCTGTGTAATTATTTTGAGTTTAGGTGGCCAGGAAAAAAACAAACAGCCTTTGTTTACACCCATACATATTTAACTGTATGCACATAGAAGTAAAACATAGTGCTAAAAACTCAAACTATATGAAAATAAAATGTTCCTTCCATCGCCTGTATATTTAATATATTATAGACTCTTGTCAATTGTACATAGCTGTGGCTGTCCTCAGAGGGGATAACTGGACTGCCTTGATCTCTAGCTGACCTTAGATGGTTCCCTAACTATGTACAGATCAATTTCTATCCAAGTTAATTTGTCTCAATAAATGCGTAAGAGTTTAAGTTTAAGTGATCTAAGTTTTACTTGGGTTATCTGTATCTTTATCTACGATATTTATAACATTTATGCTTCCTAAATTTAGTTACTTTTCTTATTACTGAAATACACACAAACAAAAAAAAAAACATGAAACAACTTGAAGAAGCAATTGCGAGAGGAACAGATTTATTTCGGGTCATGATTGAAGGAGGTCCATTCTGACAAGAAAGGAATGGTGGACTTTGATGCTACTCTTAATTTGTAACTGGGACATCTCACAGTTCAGTGGGGCAGGAAGTAGAGAGGCCTTAACTTGAAGCAGGCTGAGCTACACCCCAGGTGGCTTGTCTGCTTCAGTGACTCACAGCTAAGCTCTAGCTTCTGAACTGTCTGTAACCTCCCTGTTCTAGTTCAGGTTGGTATTACTATGGCAAAGCAACATGACCAAAAGAAATGTGGGAAATAAAGGGTTTCTTTCCCTCACAGATCCACATTGCAGTTCATCCTCAAAAGCAGTGAGGGCAGGAAATCAGCAGGGCAGAACCTGAAGACAAGAGCTGATGGAAGAGTTCATGGATGGGTGTTGCTTACTGGCTTTCTCCCCCATGGCTTGCTAAGCCCAAGTTCTTATCAAACAGGACCATCAGCCTAGGAGCAGCACCGCACACAATGGACTGCACCCTCACTCATCAATCACTAATTAAGAAAATGCCTAACAGGCTTGCCTACAACCCATTATTGTGGGGGCATTTTCTTAACTGAGATTCCCTCAGCTCAGATGACTTTAGCTTGTGTCAAGTTGACATAAAACTCTCCAGCATACTCCCCAAACAGCCCTACCAACTAGTGACAAAATGTTCAAACTCATGAGAGTCCATGGGACATTTTATATTTAAATGATAGCATGACTCTTCCCATATCTTGAAAAATTCTGACTGGTTCTTGTCTTTAAAATGTCCTCATCTGACAATGGCTTCTCTTCCTCACTATCCTCTGTCTCCCTCTCTGTCCTCTTCTGTTCTCTCACTTCTCAACTGTACAGCACAGGGATAAGGACAAGATTATTCTGAATCTCTTTTAGAAGAAATGCCTTTCTTTTAAACTAATAATTAAGCTCAAATGTATCATGTCTCATTTAATAGTGGCCCTGGATTCTTGGGATGCTATGACTGAGGTATCAAATATGTAGATTAAGTATAATCTCTCTCCTGAATGTTATGTAGCAATTCTTAGTGTGCCAATGGCAGTTACAAGATATTAGTTCACGTTGCAGTCCCATAGTGAGTTAGGAGTGGATATTTGATTTTCAATGCTTAGAAAATACTAATGTTCTAGAGATGAAACTCACAATCTTCTCTTTCCTTGAGTTTAACCCACTCAGTTCAATCAAATAGAATTAATTTTAAATCAAACCTGACTACATACCCATAGCACTTAACCACATGTTCTTAGTGTTGTCATAGCTACAGTAAGGATAAAGTTATCAGTTTATTCTTAACACTTTCCTATCTTCATTTCCACTTTCATCTTTATCACCCCCATCCCTTTCCCCCAGTGTATCCAGAGCAAGCACATGATGCTGCACAGTGATCAGGAGAAGGTTGGTAGTTCTGAATCCCATCCAGGTGAAGTTCTGAGTCCCATCCATGATTGATGCAAGTACTTCCCAGTTAAGTTGCACAACAATTTCTTTACTCTGGATGCATTCCAAACAAGACGTGCTTTAGTCAGTACCTAATCTAAGATGAAATGAGAAGAGTAAGAACTAGCCTGATTGCCTTTCCATGGTATACAAGTTGGTGCTTGTGTAAATGGTACAAGGCAATGGAGGTCAAAGTTTTGCAAGTTGGGGGAAAGATACTAGGTGGGAAAGGCCCAGATGTTTTCCACCAATTTACATCTTGCCAGTAGGGTGCTTTCCCCCACTGTTACCGCATGTAGAGTCTTTTTCCAGAATTCATCTTCACAAAGACCTTAGAGTGTTCTGTGTTTTGCATTTGCAATTGAGGAAGGTTTTTTTTTTTTCAAAAAGAACAAACTTTATGCTAAGGGAGATGTTGAGAAGAAAATAGTCCAAAATCATTTACTACAGCCCAGTTGTCTTCTCTCTAGTGCATTTCCTTGGAGAGTCACATGCCCAATTTTTCACACATATTTTGGCATAGATAATTCACATACAAGATAAACCATTCTAACTTACAGATGCATTGTTCTACCCCACTTGATATACATAGAACCACTCAAATCAGGTGGGGAATTTCTTTCTTTACATCCTCCTCTCCACTTTCCATTGTGAGTTCTTTATATGCAATCCCATCCTTAACTTTTCTTTTTTTTTTTGCTGATCAACTTCTTCATACGATTATTATTATTACTGATTAGATCAATTGGAATAAACATGGTCCCAAGAAATTACAGAAGCAAGACCAGACTACAACAAATATTATAAACAAAACAGCATGTCAAAAGACTCAACACCAATCTGAAATTATTGGCTTTCTTCAAAACATGACATCTGAGAAGCATCCACTATTGTAAGCTTCTGAACTTGGATTTCCCCATTTACCATATGCTGTTGACTTTCCTGTTTGGCTCCATGCTTCAAACTTTTGTGCCTCCTTTTCTTTTGTCGAGTAATATTTTATTGGATGATATACCACATTTTTAAAAGTCATTTGCAACTGAATTGTTTCAAACTTTTGAGTTATGAATAAAGCCACTAAACTTTCAGATAGATCTTCTTGTGTAGACAAGTATTTTAATTTATTTTATTAATTCTTTGAGAGTTTCACATAATAAATATTTTTATCATATTCATCTTACTCATTCCCCAACTCTTCTCAGGGCAACATCCACTCCCCCTTCCACTACCAATTCTATGTCTTTTTGCTTTGTTATTGTTGCTATTTGTAATATTCACTAAGTCAGATTTGTGCTACTCATCCCTGAGTGCTGAGTCAGCCACAGAGGTCATACCCTTAAAGGAAACTGGTTCTCCTTCCCCCAGAAGTCATCAACTTGCAGTAACTCTTCAGTTAGAGATAGGGCTTTTGAGTCTCTCTCCCTTCCCTGTCAGCATATCTCCTGGGTTGATCATTTCTAGATCTTATTTAGGTCACCACAGGTGCTATGAGCCCGTCAGTGTAGCACCCCTTCATATCTAGAGGACACTATTTCACTCCCTGACTTCTGGCTTTTTCCAATCCTCTGCTCCTTCTTTCATGACACTCTGTGAACCTGTGGAAATGTGATGTTCAATTTGTGGCTGAGCACGTGCACTGATATATATTCTCTGTACTTTGATCAGTTTTAAGTGTCTGCACTAACTACAATCAACTGCCCCCAAAAAAACTTGTTTGATGTGGTCTTTAAATAAGTGCTTTTTTTCCTCTTTGGTAAATACTGAACCATATCACAGCAATGTGAAGAGTTACAGGTTTTCTTCATCATCACCAACATTTTGAATTGCATTTTTTAAATGAGGCTTTCTAGTGCAGTGTATTTCTTTACAGTTGGCATTAACACTGGTATGCACCTTTGTCTGTGATTGCTTTCTATGTATACATCTTCTCTACTGAATGTCAGTCCAAAGATTTTGCCTATTTTATGTTCATTTCTTACTATTGAGTTTTTATGTTTTTTTTTATATAATTTGGCTATTGATCATTTTTCAGGTGTGTGTGTATGCGTATGTGTGATATTTCTCTATTCATGTGCCTGTGTATGTGGTTTAAAATAAAAATTTGCTGGCAAATATTGTAACACAAAAGATTCATCTTTATTCTCTTTCATTAACTTTTGAGTATCACTTACCCATCTTCAAGTATTATATTTTTCTTTCAATCTTTCAGTCTTTCAGAAATATTATATATATATATATATATGAGTGTTTTGCTTATAAATGTGTACTGTGTATGTGTCTGCTGCTGAAAAAATCTGGAAAAGAGCAAAAGATGCTTTGAGATTAGAGTTACAGATAATTGTGATTGCTTGGAAGCAAACCTTTGTCCTCTGCAATAGGGGCAAGTATTCTTAACCTCTGAGACATCTCTCCAGTGCAATATTTTAATCTTAAAATTTTATTAAAGGTACTTTAATGTCAAACATAGACAGGGGTACTATTGTCTCTTCATAAAATTTTCTGTATGCATGTATTTTATATTTCTTTTTGGAAATCCCTAAGATACCTACTCCTGTAGTTGCACATGAACTCTGAGCCATGGATCCCAAGTTAGAAATCTATGTAGGAAGCCAGTTACTGTTAATCTGCATCTCTAACCACCTGCCTTCTCTATCTAACTTAAGTTGGCACAAACTGTTTCCTGATGCTAAGCACACAACGCAACTGTGAAAATTACTACACGATAGACATGTTTTTATCCATTTTTTCACAAAGTCTGCACAGCTACACAATACTTTTTCCTCATGCTCTTAAGTTTCATGTCTAATTACCACAGAAGCTAGCCAACAAGCACTTAAATCCTTTAAATTATGCCTTTTCCCTTCACTCCCTGCAGATGATCATGCCACTACTTTCTAAGGGAAGACAAAAAATCCATTGTGCTTGAACTCCCATAACTCACATTCAAACTCGACTTTCTTCTATTTATTTTAGATAGAATTAATTATACAAAATGATCTTTTGGGGACTCCAAGTCCATTGTAGCCTAAGCTTGCTGCAAAAATCATCTTCACTGTGCTACTAATGGTGCCTTTTGAAATTGAAACATGTTCTCGAGATGATGCCTTATTTGCTTCTCTCTAGTTGATAAAAAAAAAAAAAAAAGATGATTCCTCTAAGTCTGGGTACTACTTCTCAAGTTTCTCATCCTTTATCCCATTAATTATCTTTCTGACAAATGTATTAAAGGATACTACTCTCGTTGACTCTAAGGATTTTATTTCTCCAACCATCACCAACTCTATGGCATCCTCAACACTCTATTAACATTGCCCTCACAGAGAGTAAGTAATTTCGAACTTGGAGCTCAGGGGTTGGGGCTGCAGCTTCTGGTAAAGCATTTGACTAGTATGTAAAAGGCTTTACTTTTAGCTCTATCACTGCAAAATATTGGCATACATTTATGTGAACTTGACATTTTCAACCCTTATTTTATTCGACCTTTGGAAATATTTGATATTGCCGACTATTTCCCATGACTTATTCTTCTGTCTTCCTGAGCAATATTCTCTTCAAACTTTTATGTTAATGTCTATGCATTTCTCGTGGGTCTCTTTGACATCTTCATTGCTGTACAATATAATGGTGATCCTCAAGTCTGTTTGGTAAATATTTTCTTATTCTCAGTGTTCCTAGATGAATGAAGGGCATGATACTTTCAACTATGATCTACTCATCCATCAAGAAGTCATAACTCTTGATCTCTGCTTTCCTGACTCCTTCTTATATACCACTCAAATCCAGTTTCCCTAACTAGATGTCCCCATTGACACTTTTCCTAAAGTATTTTTTAACTTTTTTCTTCCCCTCTTATCTGTAAATCTGTAATTATCTCAACCACATTACTTATTGTTTAAGAGAAAAATCTAGGAATCCCACAAACTCATTTTTGTTGTTCTGATTTCTCAGTAGTTAATTAGTCATGTTCCTACCATTGACCCATATACTGAATATTTACTGGCCACATACCAAGTCATAGAGACTCTGGTAACATTTTGAGATAGTCAGATATCATGTATACTCTCAAATTGCTTTTGACTTAGTGTTGCAGAGACTGCATAGTATATTCAATGAGTGATTCAAGGAAGGGGAACATAAGTAGGTTAAGAGAACCAAAGGAAATTTGACAGAGACAAGTCTTCAGTGGAATGATGGCGGATGAATGGTAGAATAAGGATTAGCTAAACAAAGGACAAAATAATCCAAGAAGGAAGCACACAGGCAACATGGTGGTCCAACTTCCAACTTCACTCATGATTGTTTCACTTCCATTCCAGGTCTACTGCCAAAAGCTAGATACTTTAAGCAGAAGCTTCCTGTTTCTCACCAGCATCTTTAAAATTACTTCCCAATGGGGCTTATTGGCTTCTAATAGTGCCTTCCTCCAGTCTGTCCTCCACAGGGCTGCTCTGCAACCCACTGCACTAAGCGGCTCTCCTCTACCTGAAAGTAATCGATAGATCCCATTTGTTTTGATTTGCATCAAAAGACACAATGATTTAGCCCCTCGCAGGCCTGACAGGTCCAAAGAGTGACCGTCAACAGTCACTCTATTGATCGTTCAGTTTCCTGGACGTGCCAATGCTCTTATCAACTTGATCCTTTGCAGGTGTGGTCTCCTCCCCACTAGGAATTGCTTCTTTCTGGCTGCTCAACTGCTATTCACCTGCAAATTCATCAACACTCAGTGTATGTCAGGTCTCTTTAGATGCTCAGGCAGATTTAAGCACTGCGTTTTTACGTTCTACAGCAACTTATGCATTTATTTATTATTCCATATATCACATCATAACTATTTACTTCTCTATTTCTCCACATAAACTTAGAGTGTCTTGCGGAAAAAGAAAAATGCCACATTCATCTCCACATCCCCAGTGCTCAAAACAGTCCCTGGCATATTCATAGATACTGAAAATATTATTGAATAGACATGAATGAATTAATTAATATTAGATACTTCCCTTGATTAATGAGGAGGATTTCTGTTGTGAGGCTGAGAGAACATGTCTTTCCTACAACCCTAAGCCGTCAACGTGAATTTATCAAGCTATCTATATGTGCTGGTGCTAGTGCGTTAAAGGTAGAAAGTAGAGTCCCTCTTTCAACCACTTACAGTCCATGAGGGAAGACAGGGATTTGAACAGAAAGTTTAAAAAGAATAAAGAGATTTAATATTGGAAAGAAATAGAAGTGTATAATTCTGTTTGCCGAAAGAAGGCTATGTAGAGACAAGCAGGGTTATCCTCAGATTGGCCCGATAGATAGACATATGAGATGACTATTTCAGACACAAGGAAATTCTGGATGGAGCTGAGAACACAGCTCATCCAGAAACATAAAGATCTTTCTGGATAGACTGCAGACTCCCAGGAGAGTTAGTAAGAGGTGAAATTACAAAAGGCTCTAATAGTTCCCAAGGATTACAGAAGGGAACAGTCCCGGTCAGGTTACGTTTAGCTGCCGATTGGAGAATATGTTGGAGGATTGAGGAATGAATGCTGGAGAGATTAGAACACAGGCAACTGCAGTCATTCAGGCCAGAGCTGATGATAGTACCCCAGGAACGCCTCGCTCACCATCCTATAAGATTTTTATTCTATTGGTAAGAAATGTCCTTAAGCTCTGAAGAACCTTAGAAATGGCAAGGAAGCAGAAATGCAATGGAATACGAGCCATAATAATGCTGGCCAGAGCAAGCCCGATATCTGATTTCACCTGAATGCCAATTTAAATATGCAATACAATTCTGTATAAGACAAGGCATGACGAGCTCAATTTCAGAGAATGACACATTAATAATTAGTCCTTAGCTGGCCACAGCATAGAAATGAACTGGTTGCAAAATCTTGTGTGAGACAGCAACAATGAAAGTATGTACCGTGTGGAAGAAAAAAAATCTCTGGTCTCAATGCTTTGCTGAATAGCAGCTGAAATGACTGGCAGTAGAATATGAGTCTTTTCAATTGGACAAAAGTTAAATTCAATAGGGAGGCAATAGAATTCCAAAAAGAAGCTTCTATTCATGTACTTCCTGGTTATGAAATGGATGAAAAATGAGGCTTCTCTGGGTTTTGCATCATAGCCTTGCTTGGGCATCTAAGTTGCACTCAGACTCTTCCAAGGTTTGGCTGTCATTTTGCTTTCTTAGAGTCCAGCTCCAAGTCCTTCCCTTAAAGGAGAAGTTACTAACATGAAAGGGAAGGCAGAATTGCAGGGTGGGAGCTCTGACTATTTCCTGAAGCCCCTTTTTGTTCAAAGTAACTGTTGTTGGAAGAAGAGTTCCCCTCAGCCTCCCCACTGAGTCCCATATTTCAGTGCTTTACAGTGTAACTTTCTCTGGGATTCATAATTGAAAAAAAATGAATCCAAATAGCATACATGGCCCTAGTGTTGTAATACAGCCAGTCCTTTGCTATAAATATTGAGCTCTATTTTATGAAAATGAGTGGTTCTCTTGTCATGTATTATCAAGAGTAAAAATGTACATTTTGGAGGCACAGCTTTTCCATAATCCCCCAGGCACTCAATTAGATGCTGGAATTATGGCATGAGATCCCAACTCAGTACTATTTACTACATATGAGTTGCGATATATGCATGGTATTACATATTCCCTAAGAAAAGCCCACGGCAAATTCTACAGAACTCAACTTCCTAGTTATCACTCCATCTCATCCACTTTTTAAAATTTTCTAATGGCCATTCTTGTTACTTTCTGCTACTATCTCTTATCTGGTGGAATGCAACTGACTGCCTAGAATTTTTTCCCATCCAACCCATCCTCCACATCACAGTCAGAGCAATTCTTCTAGAAGGTAAAGTAAATGAATCATGACTTTCCTCTACTCCTGGGAAAGGTACATTAATTGATTAGCCAATAACAAATGGTTAGCACTGGAAACATACATACAAGTAACAGTGTACAGACTGGCTGGTTGTATATATACATACATATATTCATACATATATATACAAGTAATCAAAACATGAATATAAAAAAGAACAAGGAAGCTGCATATGGGAGGGCATGGAAGGTGAAAGGGAAGGGGGAAATGATGTGATTATATCATGATGGTTAAAAAAAAGTAAAAGAAATAACTTTTAAACATTCATCAAAGACTTCCCAGTACCATTAAAATAAAATCCAAACCTCTTGCCTTTGGTGGCCTGACATTCCACCTTTCTTTCTTTCCCAATCTTTGTACTTCTCCTTTTCACACTATGGTCTAATCAGGAAATTTGCACTCTTCCAGTTCTTTAACATGTTGCCTCATACTCTCTGATTGTTTATGGGCCCTTTGCCATTCACTTCAGATGTCTTCATGGAAGCCTTTCTGTCCATTGAGAAAAACTAAATGTCCCATCTCTAAATTTACAATAGCTCTTGCAACTTGTTTTTGTGATATCACACTCTAAACACTTATTTCATTGTTTGATTCCCTTGATAGATAATAATAGTCTAAGGGAGCTCTACCAGCTTATTTCTTTATTGTACTTTTTGTGTCTATCATAGTTTGGATGTAATTGGATGGATGGATGGATGGATGGATGGATGGATGGATGGATGGATGGACAGATAATGTATAAATGGAGAGATTGGTGAATAAGTTGGTGAATTGATTAGAAAATATGAAACATATGGAGAACCTGTGTATCTAATGTAAAATATATGGTGGCCTATATCCTCCTATTAAGTAAAAATGACAAAAAAAGACCTGTGCCTAGTTTGCTTTAATCAATCCCTTTCAGAATGTCAGCTATCATTAATAGTCAGAATTGTATTACCAGGAAATTTTATAATTAAATTAATGGTTGAAAAAAGTAAGAACAAAAGACATAGTTTGCTAATAAAAATCTAAGGTCTTGCTAACATCTTGGACCCACCCTTGGTCAGAGAAAAAAAGCTATAGGCTTTTTGACAATAATCAGTAATCCACTCACATTCGGTGGGTCTTATAATAATGAGGTCAAGGCAACATTTTCTGCCCTAGGGTCTGAGTTCAACACTTATTACTAGAGTTTCTTTCTGCCAAATCCATAACCTCTGAGCCTCTGGAGCCTGATGGTGTTCTAAGATCTATTACACCTTCATGTTCCCCTCGTCACAGCTGACCTTCCTGTCTTTGGTCTTTTGGCTGCCTACATTGGAGGTACCTGATTAATTGGCCTTCTGCTCTTCACCCTTTCTTGTTTGGCCTATATCCAGGAGGGGTCAATGGCTTTAAGGATAAGCCCTGGGCACTAAACTGTGCCAAGATACACAGGAAAGAAATGCCACAGCAGTTGGTCCTCATTAGCATAATTATCTCCTGAATCTACTTCCCACCAAACCATACATTGTCTCTAACCAACCTATTTTTGACCTTCTCTTTATTGTTATTACTTCCCTGCAACTGACTCTTAAAATGTGTATTGTTATTTTTTTAAAAAAAGACTTTGATTAGCATTCAAATAATCTGATATATTCTTGAAAAAAATGTCTGAGTTGGTCCCATGAGCCCTTTTAACAAGTACTATACTTCTATGTAGCCATAACTGGACATAAGCCAGATATGCTATACAAAATATATGATAGCAGAATATTGGTTCATTTAGCTAATGAAATACCTGACATAGTTCTTTTGTGAAGAAGTTTTTAATTAACTTCAAGTTTAGAAATTTCAAGTACATGGTACAGTCCCTCTATCTCTCTATGCCATGTTACAGCAGAGGCGAATGGGGCAGTATTTACTTCATCAGGCAATGAGTCAAAAGGACTAGAGTCCCCAAATTGTGTCCAAGAGCATTTGCAGTAATTAAGAACCTTCCTATCAGGCTCAACTATCCAATAAAGCTACATTACAGCCAAGATCTGAATCATAATCCACAGTTAGGGGACATCAAAGCCAAGCACTAGAGAGTAGGAAGGGCAAACATCATGAAGAATCAAATAATGCTGGGAGAAAAAGTAGAGCAAGGTCCTCAAAGAGCTCTGTATGGTGGCGAGCTCTGATTCTGAATGGTAGATTCTGAGATGGCAGACTCAGGGTATGGGTGAGCAGCTACCTATTCAATAAGGCATAATCCCAACATTTAACAACTGCTCTAGCTATTCCGTCATACAGATAGTATCTTCAAACAAGACCCTATATCTCTCATATCTTCATAGGGTCATACCCTGTATCTTGCATATTATAGTAATTCCTAAACTTAGGCTCTAGGAGGCAGGTTTTCTCATGCATTCAAGTTGAATATCCAAAAACATTTTTTTCCTCTCTCACTATCCCACATGAAAGATGTCAACAGCGTCACCATGACCATTAGTCCTTGAGTTTACATAAATAAGAAATGAACTATAAAGTTACACATTCCTTCTCGAAGCTCTGCATCACATGTGGCAGTGAGGAAAATTACCATATCCATCTCCTGCATCCTTCCAGATACTAGCCTTCCTTGAAGAAAATACAGGGAGGAGTGAATTTCTAAGACAGTAATGTACTCCACTACCAAGACAAAATCGTTCCTGTTTGTTGACATAGCTAATCTGTATGTCATTCTCATTCCTCTCTTTTCAAAGTTGTAATGCTACTCTAACTATCCTGGCCTATCATCAACATTGCATGCTAGAAAAGGGAACAGACAACTTGTCCTTTCGGCATTAGTCACTAGACCAGAAAAATTTCTTCATCATCAGATAATGTTGCACTTTAAGCTAGATTTTTAAAAAAAAAATGACAAGGAGCTACCTTCTGTGAAAATGAGATTAGTAAACACAATTAAAACACACACACACACACAGATAAAAGGCTCAGTATAGCCCCTAATCTGAGGGCTATCTTGTGACAGACAGAGTAGCTGGCTAACTAATACTTGCTCCAATGAGGTGTTGCCTCATTCATTTAGCTAGAAAAGTTAGACATACAGTCTGAGCTTCCAGTGCCACTAGTTGAGCCACAGGATAAAGTTTTTAACAAACAGTGACAAAGTTCTAAGGACATGTGTATAATTTTTCTTTAGAAAATGAGTAGAGGATTCTGGTAACTTTCTTGACTCCCGCACTTGCTAAGGTAGAAAGGAGAATTGGCAATGAGGCTTCCAAGCAATATCAATGAGAAAAACTCCAAGAGATAGAAACATGAGAAATCTTGTGCTCTCTCAGTACTAAACAAATGTCAGCAAAGATCAACTTCCAGATTCTTGCGGTGTGAAAAGCCATTGTTCATGTTACATGAAGCCAATATTGACTCTTGCTTATTACTGTTCCCAATTGCGAGCACAGAACAACTGACAGCTTTTCATGGCAAATTTGAAGGGTCTACTACTAGATTCATGATAAAAAAAAAAAAAGAGACAAAGAAGCAACACAAAAACAAGTAAAGCTCTCCTTCTTTAGATCAAAATACATTTCTTTTCAGTCGGGGTGGGATATTTGCTCTCTGCTGTGGAATCTGTTGGAGGTGACAAATAGGGTACAACTTTGTAGCAGCTCCAACTGGGTAAACAATACAAGGGCCAGATGAAGTGGAGAATAAATCAATCTTTACTAAACAAAATTTTTATGCAAAATTTAGAAACAACAAAGATATAATTAAACATGCCACAAAGCAATAATTAGCCATAAATAAACAATGAAAATTATGTAGGATGCATGCCAACATGTCCAAGAGCATTGCCCATGGCTGATATAGCTGATGGTCATTGCTTTTTCTCTTACATAAGCATATAGAGGCCAGATATTGACTTCAGGTATCTTGACCACACCCCATTCTCTTTACTGAGTCCTGACACGTCATTGAACACAGAACTAATCAATTAAGCTGGACTGGCTAGATAATTTGCCCTAGGTAATCCCTTTCCTCTGCCTCCTAAGTGTTAGAATTACAAGTGGGCAGCCTGGCTTTTGGTGTGGGTGCTAGAGAACTCAGCTCTGGTTTTTGTGCTTATATGGCAAGTTATTCATCTACTGAACCATCTCCTCAGCCCATATTTCACTATGGATTTCATTTCTTAGCAATTGTACCCACACATTATACAATAGTATTGTTCATGACCCAAACACATATCTGCTCCCCAGAAAATCATATCCTTTTTGGCTAAAGTAGGGATGCTGAGTTTTCAGTCTTTGTTCTGGATTCTCCTCTTTCCTTTGAGTCCTAATTAACTTTATCTTGATGGCTACTCAACAGGACATGCATATTCTTACCCAATTTATTCAAATTTCCCCATTATGATGCTAGCAAACACCATCCCTTTCATAGTGATAATTGACACTTATATTTTATCTCTATCTCTTTGCCTTATATCTGAGCATTTGAAACTTGTCTATGAGTATTCTTATTGTTATAAACACAATGATGCCTTTACCACTTCCTATAAAAGACTTGATCAGCCCTTTTGGAGAAATTACAACTAGCATTAGAAAAAAAATTTCTAGGTACAACCTGTAGACTAATGTCTTTCTCCTATCCAATAGAATAGATCCCTGCTGAGTGACCTTCTGTTTTCTACTTCAAATCTACATTACAACTTAAGTGGAAGAATGGATAAAAAGGAGAAAGTTTTTAGGAGTTAATGTTTACCTACTCACTAGGTAAATGGGAAGGAATTTATTTTACTTTAGAATATATTGAAAGAGTACTAAAAGAAACTGTAGTACTAAAGTAAATACAGAGTCTATCAAAGACTCAGGAAAATATCTACCAGTGGCTCAAAAGGGAAGAACTGCACATAAGGACAACTGAGACTTTATAAAGAAAATATAATATAGTATATAAAATAATAAAATAAAAAATTAGGTTTAAAGGCATTTTGGTAATGAATAGTTTTACATAACAACAACCTAAAAAAACAGGCTTCTACAGAAATAAATCAGAAATAAAAGGATTATGAAAATATAGAAAAGTTAATTTGGCAATTCTCTGAGGTTAGTGAGACAGAATTATCCTCCAGCTCCTCGCTCCTTGTTTTATAGAGGCACAATCTTGACGAACAACTCTAAGGCCTTTATTGTGGAGATACTGTGAACCTCTTCCCAGGGGAGATACAGGAGATCTGCATAAAGTCACTTCAAGAAAAGAATAAAGGTGTATTGACTTTGAATTCAATCATTAATTAATTCAGATATTTAATTAGTTTCTACTTGTGCAAGGGGTTGAAATTGTAGGGGTTCGTCATCTACCAAAAGCCTCAAAGCCTTGCCCCTGTGGAACTTACATTTCTAGTCAGGGGAGAAGATGATACAACAAGGAAAACTAGAGATGACATTATTCCATATTGTACAAGGTAGTAAGATGAGCATTTGATAGAAAGCTCCTCCCACTCCACAGACCTGTTGCCTAACAAAATCAATGTAAAAGAAAACTTCAGCATTTGCACATAGGAATCACCTGGCCAGTTCTACGAGCGAGCCTCTCCTCCTGAAGGAAACTGCATAGTAAATAGGAGAGGCTCAGTTTCCCAATATCCTTTCTCTGAAGTCAGTGTCAGAGGGTGAAGGTTAAAATGAAAGAGAGAAGATCAAACAAGTCATATAAAAAAAAAAAACACTCAAGGAAAAACTATATATAACAATGGATGAGACAGTTACAGGTTTGGATAAGGGTTGCTACCCTAGATAGCTGAGCCATCCTCTCTGCCGTTTACCCATCATCTACCTGCACACAGAGATTAGTTCATTCATCAGTGCAGTGTGTTCTATAAGGAGAGAGAAACTTGTACAAAAGCATGGGCAGGCTTTCCTAGCGGGGAAGAGCTAGTCTTGTGTAAGTTGGCTGACAAACTCATAATTCAGATCTTCTGGTGTGTACTCAATAGACTTGTCAATACAGTTGACTCCTGGAAAAGCAAAACAAAACTGTGGCATCAGTCATATTTGTCCGGACCCAGGCTCTTTTTTCTTTTGCCATATATTTTCATATGTTTGCATTTCTTTTTTTTTTTGAACAAACAAAACGCTTATTGCAATTTTAAAAAATAAAATAGTAGAGGGCAATAGAGTGCAACATGCAGTATTGACCTCTAAATTCCACACGTGCAATCACGCATGTGCACAGTTTGCCATAATCTTTCCATCAGGAGCACTTCTCTTCGGTATGAATTCTGTTATGATGCCTAAGGATTGAACATCTGAAAAAGGCTTTGTCGCAGGCTTGGCACATGTAGGGTTTCTCTCCGGTATGAATTCTCTGGTGTACAGTGACGTATGAACAATGGCTGAAGGCTTTGCTGCACTGTGCATACTTGTAGGGCTTCTCTCCAGTGTGAACTCTGTGATGCTCTCTAAGACTTGAGTTCGCGGTAAAGGCTTTCCCTGATCCATTCCCCAAAGTAACCAGTGGTCACATCAAAGACTTAAAATCAGAAACTTTTTCTCTTGCAGTTCTGACATGGTTTTGGTATGACTAATGGGGAGATTCCATGAAGCTTTATGGGAAGCCCTGAGAAACTCATGAACATATGTCTTTGAGGCCTATTCCCTAACATTTCCTCAAGACAAAAGTTAAATAACAGCCTTCTGTAAAAACATTGAGGATATACCTTTCTTATCTTCCCACTCCTTCAATCTGATGATCTTTCCATTTTTTATTATTACTACACACACACACAAATACACACATGCATACACACACATCCTACTGAGTCCATTTAAAGATATTTTTATGTATATGTGTTTAAGGTTGAGTTCTATAGGTTTGAATAGCCTATCAGGGGATCATTCTTGAAGAAAAAAACTGGTTCTTCCTCCCCAAAGGCCATTGATTGTCTATAACTCTTTATTATTTATTTATTTATTATTCTATTAGCAGAACCTTGTGAAATTTCCCCACCTATGATAGCAAGTCAATGTAGTGATTACATAATTAGGTAACTCTTGTTTAGGCTACCATGTTGTTGAGATTTCATAAAAGTAGCTTCCTTGTCATATAAAGAAGAAAATGCCTCATAATTAATCTATTATTCTTTTTTTTCCCCAATTTTTCTGCTCTCTCTTCTGTGAGTTTTCAGAACCTTAGCTGTGGGGTCTGCACTGTAAATATACCAATTGAGATTGGGCATCCCATGTTCTCCTACTCTCTGAATTTTGACCAGTTCTGTGGGTCCATAATAGTTTTCATCTACTGAAAAAGAATAGCTTCTTTGATGTGGAATGGGAGCTACCTGGGGAGATAAGGATATTCTTAAAAAAAAAAAAACAGCTTGAAATTATATTGATTTAGGAAAATGGAAGCAGTAGATTTTCCTCCACAGTCTATGCTAGAAATTGCATACCTACAACACTAGTGTATTGAGTTCTTAAAAACAAACATAAAAATTATAGCTCTCCTTTAATGTAAAAAGGAAAGAAAAGAGAAAAAGGAGGAGAGAGTTGAAGGAAGAGAGAGGGAACGGGGACAATGAGGAGGAAAACTGCACAAAATGATGGGAACTTTGTAAGCTTACCCTCTCCTTAGCCCGCCTTGAATCCCTCTGACACACTTTCAGGTCTGCCTTACAGCAATTGGAGAAACTCTGTGAAGTCGAGATTTATAACATATGACAAGTCAACCTAGATCCTTATGAAACTAGAAATGAGTCAGCGACATTAGAGCTGTTTGAAATTCAGGGCCTTTCAGAGAGAGGGGGAAGAAATCCTCAGAAATTTCACGGCAAATATTTTACTCTGAAAAATTGCTAAGAACTCTTCAGAGGGGAAGCAGTGGATGGCTTTTTTATTTTCCACAGCCAGGTGGTGAATTAAACAAGACCTGGCAAACCAAGACCAGATGATAGGCACACCAGGTCATCATGGCGATGTTTAATTGCATGCCCACAGATTTTCCTAAAATGAGCTAATCTTCAACTGCCCCTTGAAGAAATGATTCATAATACAAAATACAAGGCCTTCAACACACAGGGTCCTGATTTTATACCTATTACCTTACATCACTGCAAACATCAGCCAAATTGGAAGGAAGTATTTTATTTTTTTAATATTCAAGTCTTTATTTTCATTGAGTTGTTCCTGTTCGTTTCATCATATTATAACTGTCACTACACATAATGAAATAACAGGTCTCCATGTTCTGTAATGTTTGCATACTCTGTATGGGACACGATCCTAGAAAATTACAGATTATGTTCTGATTCGCACAGGACCGTTACAAATGCCAATCTTTGTTAAGGCTCAAGAAACTGAAGTTGGACAGGGTCAGAGCTTGTCAAAGTGACCACAGTTCACACGTGGCACACACGTCTGAATTTGCCAGATAGTAAACACACCACTCCTGCCTTCCTTCCTGAGTCCCCACCCTTGGCTTCTCATGGTATACCATGACTGCCCTTGGACAGGTTTGCTTTTTGGCTCTCTGACCTATGGCGAAAAGTAAGAATGTCTCTTGCACTTTGACAAACAGTAAAGAGTTCCAGGCCTCATTGCCTTTACACTTATCTCAATCATTTGTTTGTGTTTATGCCCCTTGGAAAACAAGATCCGGGGACTGTTCTTTATAGTATGCACATTACTGGGCATTCAGTAGGTGCTTATACAATCCCCCTAATGTGTGGTCTGCATTGAATGAATAAATGAATTACTTGAAAGATTCATACTAGACAATCATGGTATTTCAGGAACCTGATGGAGCCTAGGAAATAGCCCTTTCTCCTAGCCTTTCTCAGACAGAGCCTTCAGAATCTTTGTAGTTACAATCATTTGTCCAGGGCAAAGTATTAGGGGCTTTATTTTTCATCCCCTGGCCTTACTCTTGCAGCCCAAGTCACCTCCTAAATGATTCTGAAATGTAACAGACAAAATTGTCTCCCATCAAAAGGAGATTTCTAACTAATAAGGAAAGGTGCTGTTTGGGACCTGAGAGAGGAGAAGACATAAGAAAGACATTAGGAAGCTTTATTGAACAGCAACCCAGGAGAAATGTGGCTGGACATGTCAAGATGTGGTTAGGGGAACCAGAAACATCTTTTACTGTTGACCTTAAGTGATTTTTCCTTTTGTACAGATCTCTAAATAAGAATGGAGTAGAGGAAAGATTAGCAGGTGTGGTGAGAAGAAAGAAGGTTCTATCATAGCTTAGTGGAAGAAATGCTTTCCTTCCCTTATTAAGGTTAACAGACTACCTGTGGACTGAGGCCTAGGGGAGGGAGCCCTGAAGGGCTCTGCTGAAGATGAAATATGTGTATCTCTTGTCTCTAGTAGGCTGTGATGTCC
This sequence comes from Alexandromys fortis, assembly GCF_014885135.2. Classification (NCBI taxonomy): domain Eukaryota; kingdom Metazoa; phylum Chordata; class Mammalia; order Rodentia; family Cricetidae; genus Alexandromys; species Alexandromys fortis. The sequence goes on from NW_026067949.1 coordinate 11,312,254, forward strand.
AGGACAAATCAAAGAACAGGACACAAAATCAGGGATCTGCTGATAGAAAACATTGATTATTTTCCTTCATGTTTTTGGATGAAGAGTGAGGCTTGTGAAAACATATCAGCAAAGTCACTATTGTGTAAAAGTACCTTACACAACTGTTTAGTGGGGGTTTTCTACAGTATGGATATGGCTTGTCTCTCAAAATTTCTTGTCTTGGAAGCTTAGTCCCCAAGTTTTGAAATGAAGGAATATTGAAGAGATGACCTAATCATGAAATGTCACCTTTTTGGAGCATCTAATGCTGGCTTTTCTGGGTTGACTAAGCTCTTATGAAGGGTGATTATATAACAGTGAGTTGGATTGCTGACCCAAATCCCCTGCCACAGGACTGTGAAAATTTTACTGATCTTGGTTGGGTTCCCAGCACCTACATGGTGACTCATAAAAAACTGTAACTCTAGTTCTAGGAGAGCTGACAATTCCTTCTGTCCTCCACAGCTTCTTGCACACATGGGATGTACATGCATTCACACAGTAATATACACACAAACATTAATAATAATAATAAATATTTAGATTTAAAAGGTCATACCATTTCAATAGTACTGTACCTCATAAATATTAGATTAAATAAACTTCATCATGAAGAACATTTATCATAGTTCCTTAAAATGCACTAGGATAGCAGTTTAAGTTTGCAATAAATTCAATGACTTATGCTGTAATTTGGATGCTAACGGTATCCCGTAATTCCTTATATTAAAGATTAATCCCCAAGATGACACTATGGGCAGATGGTAGTGAGTATTGGGTGTGAGACCTTGTTGGAAATTAACGGCATCAGAGGTATGCCCTTGAAGAAATTGTGACCCTCGTCTCTTTCTCTTTCTCTTTTGTAATGGTTCTTGAGTCGTGGAGGTGAGCAGATGGCTGCCACAGGCTCATATCTAGCTGTGTATTACTTGTGGGATGCCCAAAGCATTGGCACCTCTTGCTCCTGAGCTGAAGCTTCCAGATCTCGGAGCCAACAAAAACCTTTTCTTTATATGCTAATCACCGAAGTTATTTCATTAGAATAGCAGGAAGCTGACTCATAAATCTTGGCATCCAGTGCCCTGAGAGGACTTGGTAATTGCTGAAGAAGCTACTATCTGCCTGTTGAAGAAGAAGAAGGAGAAGAAGCAATGTTGGATAAACTTGGTTGTCAACTTTACTGACTCTAGATTCAACTAAGAGACATGGCTCTGGGTTGTTCTGTAAAGCTATTTACTGGAAGAATTAAATGAGAAGACATCCCCTTCTCCGAAGTAGGCAGCATCTTCTGGCAGTAGTGACCCAGATGCAAGCATTCAGGGAAAAACCTACTTTTGCCTGTTCACCTTCCCTCATTCTTGTGTACATCTACTCTGCTACTGCTAGTTCTACTACACTCTACACTGACATCAAAATCCAACTTCTTCAGCCTCCCCATGTGGATTGAATACCAGTGGCTATCCATGAATCCTCAAGGTCTACATCAATGATTAGGACTGCTAAAGTATGCAGCCTTGTAGATAGAGAGGTGATAGGTTTCTCGGGGTCTCAAGTGTGAAGACCTCTCTGTGTGCATTATGTAAACCACTCGAATAAGTCCTCTTTGAGACCTATTTTTGTGTCACTGCTGCACTTATGAAATAGGCTACATATGAAATAATGGACATTCCTTCCAGCAGAGATGGTCGCCACGAAATTCATGCATTGCGTTTTCAGAAAGATAATCATGGTACTTATAAAAGTCACCTCTAGTGATGACTGGCCTGCACACTTAATTCTTACTAAGCTACCGATGGCCAAAGCATTCTTTGTTCATGGACTGGTGAGCAGCAAATGAGCTGGTGAGTGTCTAACACGGCAGTGTCTCAACAGAGACACAATCCCTATATCAGTGTGTACTATCATGAAAAGCCAGAAGGCTATTATCCCTATTACTCAGCCTTGGAAACTGAAGTTTAGAAGTTACACATAAAGGAGCCAGGCCCTAAGAAATGAACTAGAATGTGGTATGAGTTGTGCTGTGGCCAGTATCTGGAGGTATATTGTTAAAATATAAGCAAGTGTAGAAACAGAAGAGGAGAGGAGACGGTTCCTGCAGCCCTATGCTTTCACTCTTTGGAAAACACCTAGGGTTATTTTCTACAGCTTAAACAGCTTACTATTTTGAGTGGTGAAAGAGTAGCTCTTCCCTGGATCAGTTTCAACAAAGTCATCCCTGACCATCATCTTGGAACAAACTTGTTCACAGTGTATTTACTGGGAACTTTCAATAACTCCTTGGAACTCAATTGCATTCTGACATCCTATTCATCTTGGAGCTTATTTCCCATCACTGACCCTGATCTTATTAGAGAAGCCTTGGAGAATATCAGTAATAGCACCTTTTCCTTCTCCGTGTGACAGGTTACTCCAGATTGCATTTAATATCCTAAAATTGTCATTGATTGAAACTAGTTATTCTAAATGAACAGTTTAAAATGAATATCCCCCTTTTCTATTCCTTAATCCCTTTGCTCCCTAGCCACCTCCTTGATCTTTTCAAAGATTTCTTTTTAAGTGGTCAACAAGGTATGAAATTGTCCAATGAGACAGGAACAGAGAAGGGAAATTCCTCCCAGGGACTGGAGTTGTTCCCACTGGTTCTTAGAACCGAGCTTAGTATAGTCGGCACTCAAGAAAAGAAAATGTAACAGAGCAGATAAGTCATTCCTAACTAGAAGGCTGTATTTCCACACTTAGTCCTTCACTGGGGCTTTTGTGGGTGAAAAGGGTAATTGCTATTCAGACTATCTACAAAAAAAAAAAAAAAAAAAAAAAAAAAAAAAAAAAAAAAAAAAAAAAAAAAAAAAAAAAAANAACAACTCCCAACCTCATGTGGTATGTGTGCATCTCTATGCCTACATGAATGTCCAGATTGCCTGCATATGTCATTTCTCATACAATGTCTCCCTTGTTTTAGGTATCAGAGTTTTGCCACTAGCCTGGAGCTCACCAGTGGGTAAGCGCCCAAAGCACTGCGTCTCCAAGGATCTAGATTTGCATGTTGCAGGAGAGAAATGGTGTCACAGGAGAGAAATGGGGCAGCATAGTAACGCTGAGTCTGGAATCCAGCTCCATTGCTTTTACTGACAGGGCCAAGTGACTTGCTTTATGTTGAGCTCAACATTCTCATTTATAAAGCGAAGCTACTTGCCCATCTTATTCCAAGGTGCAAAACGGTGTGACGGAGATCATGAAAATGCCTGATGCGGTACCCCGGGCTCAGGAAGCACAAAGTAAGCCGTGCTAAGTTGTTGTTAACCACTGTTCTTTTCAATATAATCTGTTCCCTTAAAGTTTTAATTACACTTATTTTTCCAGTTAGACTATCTTTATTTATTTTCTGAGGTGGGGACATATGGATATCAGAGGACAACCTGCTGGAGTCCCTGTCTACCTTCCACCGTAGGGGTCCCCGAACTCAAGACATCAGGTTTGGCAGTAATCACCTCTGCCCTCTGAGTCTTCCCACAAATCCTGAAAAAATGCTCCCCTCCCCAAAAACCCCTTTCTTAATAAGGCAGAAAGGAAGAGATGTCAAGGAGGGAACAAAGCAATAAGGAGCAGGCAAGGCAGGGCTGGGCTGATCTATAAGCACTGGCTACCAACACATACTCAGTCCCTCTTCAGGTGCACACACTTTCCTAACTTCGCTCTGCTCTTGTAATTATGTTCTTCACACCCCAACCCTTCAGGAGCTTCATATACACAAGCGATGGAGATCAATAGAGGAATAGAAACGGCAAGCAAGAGAGGTGTTCTAAATTAACCAGAACCTTGCCTTCGCTGGTCCTGAAGCCCCAGGCAGCCCTTGTGGGGAGGTGGGAGCCCTAAACGGCAAATATGAAACCATCCTTTATGAAATAAGATCTCTACGACTCTCACTGTAAATGGCCAGAGGAAAAAAAAGTCGGGCTGAGTTTGAAGAGTGATGGATCTCAACCCCTAATTCCGCAGTAGGCAGCATTATCTCACCACCTTGGGATACGCTTGCACAGAATAGACTCCATCCCTCCTGTGAGGTTTTCATCACCTCTTCAGAAGTATTCAAATGAGTTGAGACAACTGCTTCATTTGGCAGGAGGCTCCAGCTCTTAGCTACTCCAGGGCTCCAGTGCTTAGTCACTTCTCAGCTCATGTCACTGACACTTTGTTCTCACATTTGACACTGACTCCAATAACCTTGTAGCATCTGCCCTCTCAATTCCCCTGGAAACCGTGGGAGCAGCCTGCTTCCGCGAGTGCTCCTTTCTGCCTCTCTTTCTTTTCCCCTTTTGACGAGGAAGAGAGCTATCAAGTATCTGGAACATTTTTTTTTAAATTGAACTTCTAATTCCTGGAGTCCTTGTCCTTACTTCTTCCCTGGCATTTGCTTCAAGATCTGCTCCTTTTCAAAAACGACCTGGCACTGAGCTGAGGCTTCCAAATGTTAACTCCCTGGCACTTTTCCCATAGGTGCTGAAGGGACTTTTCCTCTGATTTGCACACAAACCCTTTCATTATGATGCACGGCAGGGTCAGCTGGGCTGGTTGCCTTGACTGCAAGGTGGTTTGGAGGCCATGGCCAAGGAACAAGATAAAGAAGTCTATTGCAGGCCATCTTTCGGCCACTCTCACTGGAGACTAGGGAAAATCACACAATCCTCCCTTATTCTCACTGGTACTCTTCCTTGAACATAATCCCATGGCAAGCTCCCCCTCATACCCCAGCTTGACAAACTGCCTTTAGGGAAGTCTGCATAGTTCCCTAGCACCTCATTTGTTTCGTTTTCCTGTCAGTCCTCAGAGGAAGCTGCTAAAAATCCTTCTGGTGGAAAAACCTCCTCTCCCCAGGTGTCACCATCAGCATTAACTTCATCAGAGGACCAGGGAACAGTATTGATTTCACAAGGCCCATGTCCCCTGCCCCGATTTCTAGATACCCCTGTCCAATTCTTCTCTTTCTTCCTTTCTTTCTCATTCCTTCATTTCGGAGGGGTGGGAGTTGGGGTGTGGTGTGGGGTATGGGTATGGGTGGTTGGATGCTTGTGGAGGTCACAAGAAGGAGCTGGATCTTTTGGAGCTGGAATTACAGGCCGCTGTGTGCCTCCTGACAGGCGCGCTGGGAACCAACTCATCCTCTGGGAGAGCAGCTAGCTCTCTCAAATGCTGAGCCATCCCTCCAGCCCCTCGACTTGGTTCTCAGAAAGAAAATGGAGCATGGCAAGTTCAAATGGCCAAAAGACACCTAAGGTCATGCTCAACCTCATTAGCAATCAGGGAAATGCAAATCAAAACAACTTTGAGATATCATCTTACACCTGTCAGAATGGCTAAAATCAAAAGCACCGATGATAACCTTTGCTGGAGAGGCTGTGGAGGAAGGGGTACCCTCATCCATTGCTGGTGGGAATGCAATCTTGTGCAACCACTTTGGAAATCAGTGTTTCGGTTTCTCAGGAAATTCGGGATCAACCTACCCCTGGA
>NW_026067949.1:11318941-11365851 GCF_014885135.2 Alexandromys fortis
GGGAGAGGAGTGGGGGGAGGGGGAGAAGAGTGGGGGAGGGGGAGGGAAATGGGAGGCTAGGAGGAGGCAGAAACTTTTTTTTCCTATTCTCAATAAAAAAAAGAAAGAAAGAAAAGATAGAACATAGGTGAGAGAAAGACACATTCATCGAGTTCTAATGCGTTTGTTAGCTCACAAAGCCTTCTTGGGCGGGGCTATGTGAAGCTGGGAAAGGAGAGGGAGTGCAGAGATGCAGCTTATGCCGCTCCACACCTCCAGAAACTGGAGCACCTGCAGAAGGAGAAGCTATTCCCCGGGGCATAGGAGCAGAACCTACTGTTTTAGAGGAAAATATAAACACCAAGGGAAGGTTCGGGTTTAACCAGCGTTTCCCAGGAGAAGCATCCGAATTGAGTCTTGACTGAAACATCTCCTCTATGCCAGCTCTGCTGTGGGTCAAACGCAGTGACAAGTGCTATATACCCGTGCCAGCACAGAGCAGAAACCACCTGGACGTTGAAGTACGCTTGAGGAAGGACAGAAAAGGAGCTTAGAATTCAGGTGGAAAGGACAAGTATTAGTTATCCTGTCTTGGGTATTATTCTAAATATGTCACAGTTAGTCTTTAGAACACATTCTTCAGGAAATATTATTATTTCCATTATAAAAGTACTACTCAAGGGGTCATACGCACAAGATCAAGTATTTTATTGTAGGTAAGTCTTACTCAAGAGGCTTGATGCTTACTCTATCTACAAACATTCACACTTCACTTTGGTAGAGAAAAAGAAGCCATTCCGAGCAGAAGGAGCAACTTCTGCTGAGTTTTCTAAACATGAGGAGCACTGTCAATTCCAGAATCTTCAAAGACACAATGAGTGTACAAGTGTAGCACAAGAGGACATTTGAAAGATATACTGATACTTGCAATAACTGGACGATGAAAGAGAACTAATTCGGGGAATTTGAAAACAAAATCAACAAGGTTTGGTAATTAATCTCCTGTGGATATGAAATGATAAGAGAACTTATTGTGACTCCTAGTATTTTGCTTGCTTGAGTTTGTGTGACAAACTTTAAAAAGAGGAACTTAAGTGTGGCATTTTTCAGTTTGTGTCCTAACTGTGTTCATACTTCAGGGAGAAACTCAAAGGGGGAGTTCCAATAGTCAGGTTCCTACGTTTTGAAAGTTCAGCAGGTGATTTTCATTGGACAAATAGATTTAGAAGTCACCTCCACAGTCTCATGGAAGTCAATGCTACCAGAGTCATTGATCTATCTCAAGGAGAGGGTGAAAAAGGCAAAGAGAACTGACAAGCACAACCTAGGAAGTCAGCATAAGAAATTCAAGTAAAGAAAGAAAAGAGACAAATGAAAGGGGATTCCAGCATGAGCTACAGGATCAAGGAAAACACAGGGTTAATAGACAGATACATCCTCCTGTTTTCCTGAGATGCCACTACTGGGATCTGTCTGCCTGTTCATTCTAGAGATAGTAGGTAACATACACAGTCCTAAGGTGGTTGCCACTGGTCAGCGTTACAGCCAGAAATAAAAGTCCAATCTTCTAATTCCAACCTGTGCCTGAACTGCTGTTTGTCTTTGCTTTTGTTTTTATTTCGGTGAACTTCAATGTGAAGAACTGTATATGAGAACTCAACAAACAACTTGGAAAAGTCCATCTTTCCAATCTCAGACTTTGCCTGAACCTTCCATTTTCTCAAAGACGGTGTCCATTTGGCCACTGTGGGAAGGGAGTGTGTGTGCACACGGTCTTCCCGGTTCTTCTAGACAGATGATGAGAGGAAATGTCCTATTCACCGCTGTCAATGGGCTTTAGCTTCCCATTTATCTGTGGAAGAGACTGATGCTACAAGATATAAAGAAATGAGGAAATCTAACATCATATACTAGGATGTTATTACGTCATAGTCTGCAGTTCTAACAATGGCTTCTGTGAAGTTCCCTGCTTACTTTACAGGCATTCCACTGCTAAAGGATATTTATGGGGGGGGGGGACTTTGTTAATACTTAGGAAAGAGTAGGTTGGTTTTATAGTTTTGTCATCTATATTGGGGGGTTAGGATGAATTCTAATATAATGCTTCTGTGTTTGTGAACTTTGAGAAGGAACTCCATGGTTATTTAAATCGTCACTGCTTTTTGCCATCAGAGCAAGCCTAGCATTGTGCAAGGGCCTCGTGTCTCCTGTTAGAAAGGAGTTAATGTAGTCACAATATGACATGCTGTTTTTGTTCCTTACCTGGATCAGCCATAGTCTAACAATGCATTTCAAAATACTGCTTGCTGATGGAAGTTCCAACTGAAACCTGTTCCCTCCGATAAGTATCTTCATCCCATTCATTGCAGAAGAAAAAAAAAATCTTACTGCTAGCAAGCATTTTCATATGCTTTGGTTTGAGTCAGAGATAAACCATGCCTACTGGAAACTAATTAATATCAGTCACCTGGAAAGCAGAAATTGGGAGACAACAGGCTTCTTTCTTGATAAACAGATTGCTGGGTAAGGGATGCACATGAATGTGACAATTCATTTGGCCAGAGAATTAGCAAAAATGAGACATCTTTCAAATAGGTGTTTGGAAAGCTTGAGCAACTATCCACAAGCTTCATCCATTTGAGTACAAGAGAGTCTTTTGCACGACATTGCAAGCCAGGATCAGCAGAAATCTGTTGGCCTCCAGGGAAGTACCCTTACAACAGTAACCACCAGAACTGTCCAAAATGACCCGGAGACTGGCTTTGAACCCACAAACTCAGGAGTCCCCTTTGGCTGACTCAAGTTTCTACTGGGTACAGAAGCAAGAAGGTTGTGCTGAGTACCTATAACCCAAACAATTCCAATCAGAGGCACAAAGCTAACCTTGTGATATATAGATGGAGGAATCACACAGCTTTCATGTCTAGAGATGATATAGGCCATGGGAAGTCGTGGCTCTGAAGATAGCCCATGGTCTGTAAAATTCACATGAGGTTAGCTCAAGACTAACTCACAGGACTCACAGAACTGTTTTAACAGACTGCTGTGGCCTGGGTGGTTCTATGAATGAGCCATGGAAAGAAAAAAAAAACTGTTACACAAACACTGCCTATGTGTAATATGTCAGAGAAGTCTGGAAAGTTCATTTTTCCAAATGAAGAGTCATAAGTTGTCATTTATATGAGTTTCAGTAGAATGACACTCTATAAATAATTCATAGATCACACCTATGGGGCTTGGTTTAGTTAACCATCGAACTTGATCCAGTTTTGTTTGATTCTCTGTGTGCTCAGCCAACATTCATATAAACATCATGGACCAAAAAAAAAAAAAAAAAGCACACCAACAACTCTGAATCTGATATGACACCCTCAGTGCTAGATGAAGGGACCAGAAAGAAGGTATGAGGTCTAAACTCTGGACAGATCGAGGAGGGTTTGCAGCATGAACAGCACTACAACTTTGTGTAGTGATGTGTTCGTAAGAAGATGTACCAAAACCTTGGAGGCTCGAAATTCAAGGACATACCTGGAAGAACAGAGTTATGCTACTCCTGTTTGGACCACTGTACACATCATGGACTATCTTAGTGCCTGTAGAATCCTCACTGTCCTTCCTCTCTTCTTAAGTTGGGAAAACCTTTTCCTGCAAGTGTGGCTACTTCTTTGTTCTCCACTCAAGTCACAGTGTGTGCTCATCAACCTCAACTTGCCTGAGAACAGGGTAGCTTGTGAGTTTATTTTTGTCACTTTCATGATGGAATTGCTGTCTGAGGCATAGTGAGAAATCTTTTAATTCATCAGATATTATATAATGGCTCTATTCTTGATTAAGTATTTCTTGGAGGTAGGAATGAAGAGATTTGCCCCTCAGGTAATTGGCAAGGTACTCAAAGTCCATTTTCAGAAAAAGTTTAAGGAACCTACATAAATGCAGTCTTGTTTGTGAGGTTAATGGCACTCTGTCTGTGTGTGCATTCTTTTCCTAAGCACACACTATCAGAGTGCATAGTGAGGATTTGTGTGTCCATCATTTCTTCACTTTTGCCCTAATCCAACTAGCTCTCATCATGAAATGAACTACGCATGAACACATTAGAACACAGTATAATTTATTTTTTTTCCAGTTTAATTGAATGCCCCCGGGACACTAAATGTTAAACTCTCAATGTTAATTGTAAGGTATATAGGAAATGGTATAGGTAGACATGGGAGTCTGGTAGGTACCACTAAAATTTCTTTGTTCTCATGTCTTAGAAGAAGATATCGGACAATGACTCATGCTAGAAACAGAGACTGTCTATTACGGTAGACAGTGGATCACAACTGGGGTTAGGTTAGAAGCTCAGTCATGCTGTGCCTAGCAGAATGATTTCTTATTAGTCATTGCATAGAGCAATGTTTTTTTTTTTTCTGTCACGCGGTGGCATTGGTGGACAGAATATCTAGTTTTGCTCTGTGCCATTTCGCTAGCGTCTTCCATATGCTTATTCGGACTTCAGTCTCTGTCTGACTCTCCTATTGATGCTGTCTTGTTTTCGTGCCACATCTGATGGAGCACCCATTATTCTTTCTGTGCTTATAACATAGGTTGTGCTACATGAGTATGCTTTTATTCAGAGCTTCCCGGTTCACATTCTGGTATTCTGTGATTCCAGGAGACTGCTATTATAGTAGAATCAATTTTATTCTCACTCGGTCTGTCCCACTGTGTGACCTGCAGCCAGGACCTTACCACCTGTGCCTCTGAGCATCCTCTTTATGTTCTTCCATAACCACACTCTAAAGTCAGTTCTAATTCTTCAAGTCTCTGAAAATAGGCAAATAGAGTATGTACAAAATCAACCAATGCAGGATGTCACTTCATCTTAGGTTTCTTTGAGAGTAGACGTGTGATGTTGGAGGAATATGATGACGATGCATGGCATGGATTTTTGTGTTACTACTGCTCAAGATGATTCACTAAGTTGTCAAGAGGTTCGCAACCTACCAAAGGCTCTCACACAACTCCTAGTCAGTCCTTTCCCCTGATCTATGTGGAGTCCAGAAAATCTGTAGCAATGGAAATCTACGTAAATGGAATGTTTTCTACGTGTGTATTAGATAATGGAGTGGAGGGACATCAAACTTTTTCCTTCAGGGTCATCCCATTTTAAGATTTAGATATTCATTGATAATGTGCCTGGGCCCCAGATATAGAAGGACCAACATATCATGGAGGGATACCCTGCAAACGGATCTGTACACCAGCTACAAGCAGACCCATAAAACAATTTTGATCCCAATTTTTCCAGAATTAAATACTGCACTTCCTCCATTAAGCTCAACCTCCTACTAACAATTCCCTTCATGCTTGGTGCAAGAAATGAATTATGAAAAGATTATTTTCTGGGAAAATTGGTAGAAAAATCCTGATGCAGACAGTTCCTTTCTAATGACAATCTGACTTACATGTTTGAGTAACAAAGCCATGTTCAGGAGTTTCTTAGTAGAATTCAGCAAAAGAGATGGGAAACAAGCCCACAGGACACTGTGTAGTAATCAGATCATAGATCTAAGTGTCAGTGCTGTATGCCTTATTCGCACATTCAAAGCTAACTCAATGGGTCTTTTTAGTTACATTTTTACCTGCATGCATGAAGTACTTTGGAATACTGAAACAATTTAGGATCATATTTAGTTTGAAGCAGTTCAATTAACTTAAGTTCAGAAACACGTGCTCCAGCTAGTAAGTAGTTTAATTGGTTCTATTATGAGAAATAATTTCTTCAGTGCTGGGCTTCTAAATATCCTCCCTGGAAGGGCATAGACATTCACAAATATTTGGGGATGTAACTCTGAGGAGCCCAGCAGAAATCTATGACTAAAGAACAACACACGTACGCGCACGCGGGCGCACACACACACACACACACACACACACACACACACCTAAGGCTTGGTTTCCATTTTCTCCTATGATTTTATTGCGTTCTCTTTCCTCAGAACAACTTTATAGCAATCCATAAACAAGAGAAAGGCATGGGCCAAAGGTTCAAAGACCTTTACAGCTATTGCTTAAATACATTTATAACCGTGAGTCAAACTGAAACAAAGAGGAATGTAAAGAGCTCAGTGAAGCATGATTAGCCGGGACAAGGGACAAGCTTCTATGGCAACGCCACACACTGGAAGACGGGAAGGCCTCCTCCCATAAAACGCTCAATTGTTCTGATTACATTTTTATTAGAAGGCACAATTAGCAAATTGCAAAAGGAGAATATCATGAAACAGTCCAAAGACACAAGGTAATTTTGTGCCTTTGTTTGCAACAAAGTGCAATAAAAGAAAATGTCAACGGGAAAAAATTCGTAGAAGCTATTGAGTAGATGGAAATGAGACAAAAGAGGGAAGTGACTTGTTTTAGGAACAATACTGGGGATAGAGAGATGGCTCAGTAATTAAGAGCACTTGCTGCTCTTGGAGAGGACCAGGGTTCAGTTCCAAGCACCCACGTTGTGACTAGCAACTGTAAGTTCAGTCCCACGGGCATGACACCCTCCACTGCTGGGCTCAGGCACTGCATGCATGTTATGTACTTACATGCATGTAGGCAAAACACTCAAACACCTAAAATAAAAAGAAGTATTTAATAAAAAGAAGGAACAGTTATACACATAGTGGATAAAGCATTGAAACATTATCAAATTGAGTGGCAGTTTCCTGTAGTTCCCTTCTGTTACTGTATATATTTATGTGTTTATTGTCATTAATAAAACTTCTTTGCTAATTATGAAAACCCCAAGTCCCAGGTTTTCTTCAAAGATAGTTCAAAGACTTCCAAAGATTACACATCACCGACTAACTTCCATTCTTCTCTTCTTGTTAATTCTAAAGGACCTCTTTCTTCCTGAGCCTGGCCACTGACTGGGATCAAACACAGACTCTGAAATTTTGAATATTGACCCTTTCCTTCTTCCTCATAGTAAACATAAAATGTAAGTGTGGCCAGGTTAGCACGGTAGAGAGAAATCCAGATACAAATATTCCAGAACTCTTAAGAAGGTATTCTCAATAACCCACTCACACCAAAGTAGCCACAGGAATAAGAGACCATCTGGTCAAAGGATGCCTTGTCAGTGTGTCCAGTGTTTGCAGGTACTGCAGCCTTAATCCAGAATCTTCTAAAGTTGCTTAAAAATCATAGAGTCCTATGGTATATGATATTTTTATTATTTAATTCCTCGGTGGCAAGGCAATAACACCTTAAACCACCAAATCTCCTTTAGTGCAAAAACTGGATTAACAATGGCTATAGCACAGACCTATTGCAGGTTCTTCAACATGTCATTTAAAGTTTTAATTAGAAAATGTTGCAAAGACACGTGTTGGTTCATTCAAGTACAGTACTTCTAAAAAAGGCTGTACACACATCCCAAGGTCCTTCCTCCTATAGAGGAAATCTGTCCTCTGTCTTCACAGACATTGGTCATATAGATTGTTTAAATTTAAAGTAATTTTAAATTTTTTTTATATATTAAGATGGTCTGGAAACAATACACATTTACTGAAAATTATGCTCCACAAATTGATCTTTTCTTAGGATGGCATTGTTTAACACAGTATTCTATTGTGATACTGGACCAGAAGGTGGACTATGGCTCACAGTGATCCCTGCGCTCGTGAGGGAAGTTACAGAACTTGGCAATTTCCTATTCTTCTCAACTGTGAGGGCCCAGAGATTATATGCATGGGATGATTTCTGACTAAATTATACTTGTTCAACTTCTGATATGTTTATGGGGATATAATCTCCATCATCCATTGATGCAAAGCAGCTTCATAAAACATGGCAAGTGAAAAAGTGAATATGTGAATGAGGCTCACACAGAGACTCTGAATGACCTGCTGCTGCTCTTATGAAATTTACATTTCAATATTTTTTGTACTGGTAGCTAGGTGTGGAACAGGATACTCATCTATCTCTTTCTGCTCCGTGTATAGGCTGCAATCATCTGCATGTTTGAATTTCATCACTGTACAATGGGAGACTGTAAACTACGAAGAGTTTTTGATACGACCAGACGGGAACAACAAAGCTATACAAATGCTTAAGTAGCCAATTTCCTCCGACAGAATGTTTTCCCTTTCATCATCAATATTTTGTTCCTGGAGGCTTTGTACATTGCATGACAGGGAAATACGTTTTGAGGTCAGTTCAACTTTGCCCTCTTCTAGACAGTAATTGTCCCAAACCTCCATTTCCTCAACTATAAAATGGGAAGGGTTATGTTTCTCCCTTATCCTTTGGTTATATGGACTGATTAAGAAAGTGCCCTGTAATCAGCAAGGCAAAGTGACTGCTGAGAGGGCAAATCCATAATAAATGGTAGCTGATATCATCATTGCAATTTTCATTATCTTCGTATTCTCATGCCCTGCTTATCTGGAGTTTCAACTCGAGGTAGCTTTGTGTGTGTGTGTGTGTGTGTGTGTGTGTGTGTGTGTGTGTGTATGTGTGCCTTCATTCGGTGAAAGATTTGCCTTAATGGACAAATTTACGAATATCTGAATGGGGGATATTTAAGAAAAAGTTTCAGATTCAGCCACACCATTATCTGAGGTCAAACTTGGGGAAAGGGCAACAACCAGGTACATCTCATAGTAAGAAGAGAAGTCTTCTTTATTTGTTTTTTATTTTTTATTCATTTTACATACCAACCACAGTTTCCCTCCCCCCACTTCCCCCTCCCCCAGCTTCTTAAGTTGATCATGTTTCTAAATAAAATTTACACGCCAAAGTTAAGAGGAAAGAAATGTCTTTCAATATCTCCAATACTACAAATTTGCATATGCCCATGCTAACTATCAGATATGGCTTTTATGGGAGGTTAATGTTAACCTCTAAATACTCAAAGTCTGCCAAGATCTCTTGTTGCAAACGGCTACTTGGAAATGGCAAGAATGAACCATCCAGGAGAGAAAAAGGAATCTTCCCAAAAGCATAAATCAAATATGGAATACTCTTTGTGTTGTATGTGGGGTGAACCTTATATTTTATAACTGTACGACATGAATGCATAGATGTTGTATCTGAAATCCTACCTGTGTTTCCTTCCTACCAGCAAGGCAGTAAAAAGGGCTTTAGTCAAATCCTCTAAGCAAACACAGAGACAACCCGACACGAAAACCAGTCTGCAATATTCATTCTCTTCTTCAGAGATCAGCTACTTATCCATACAACCTCTTCTTCTGTCTATGTGACCTCATGGAATGTGTAGACATAAAAGGCAAATCGGAGCCAAGGTATCTTTGCCTGCCTAGCTTTGTACATGATGTTCAAAGGTGTTTGATTAACCTTCTATTTACTCCTTCTGTTTCCTTCAGACGACCTTTTCACTTAGTCCATGTGATTGTGTGACACACTGACACCCTGTGACAAAGCAGCCCTTGTGAGCTCTCTATGAATTATTTCATTCATCAGGCTCAGGCCCTTGTAATGTCCCTTTATGTGCTACAAAGCACCGGCTGTTGGAAGTGCGAAAGACCAGCGCAGGTGTAGGCACCTCCCACACTGCAGATGCTGAAACCAAATAAGGGGTGGTGAATTTGCAACTTTCCCTCCAATTAGTTTCCTGTTGGAAATCTCCATTGCAATTTAGATCATTGGCCCAGGGAACAGTCATTCACTGATAAATAGAGACATGCTTTCAAAGGTTGGTATCTCTAAGCAATATGAAACATTTAATGAAAGGGTGTGCTTATCAAAGGGAGACCTGCTAAGTGGGTAAGTGAGGAGGAAGGACAGCTTTGCTCCTCTGAGTATTAAGCAAGACTTTTAAGTGTTCTGTGAAGCCGCTGTAAGAACAAGCAAGGCGCTTGATTGGAAATGCAGGGAGAACGTGGAAACGCACATGTAGACAGGACCGAATTACCAGGAACATCCAAGTCAGTCAAAGGCAAGCACCTGTGAATTTCCTTAAACGATTTGCTGGAGGGGATTGTGTGGTAACCACATCGCCAGAGCTGCTGTTTCTCTCATCAATTAGTATTGTTACGAAGAAACTTGACTATAGAGTACCTAATAGCTGCAAAAATAAATTCCCTCCAATTAAGTAGTCTAATAAGCTCTTTAGGCTTTCACCACTTAAGATTCTTTCCTCCCCATTTAATTTCAGCTTTCACTTGGATGTCATCTTGTTGAAAATTCATCAGAACTATGTGTGTGTGGAAGGGAGGGGGGATAAAGTTCCTAAGTGCCCCGATGCTCAAAGCCCAGCAAAAGCACAATAATTTTTTCCCAAGCAACCGAGGATTTTCACTAATAATTTAGTTTCTTCCTACTAGAAGTTAATATATGAAAATATATGAAAATGGTCAATATGCAAATTCAGATATCACACTCGCTAGTTGCCTTCCGTAACTGCTATGTGCATAAATTTGAAACAATACAATATTTTAAGATTCCTGATTATAATAATGCCTTGGTGTGCATATGTGCATGTATAATTATGTTCATTTAATTTAATCATGAAAATATTACAGGATCATTTGATTTGTCTCCTCTAAAAGTTCTCTCACTTTTTTTCCCAACTAATTAATTCCACTAAGCTTCATCTGTGAGTCGTCTGGTTACAGGCAAGGAGTGTTACACTAACAGGGACATGGTTGCGTTGCTATGGAATTGTGGACAGCAAGACAGCATTGGGAGGGTGGCAGTCTCTTGCCCTTAATCAGTGAGCCTGGCTATGCTTTTCAGTAGAAATGGGTCTTGAAAATATTCTAATTTTATGTTCATTTCTTTCAGCAAGTCCTTGGTACCCTTGAATGCTGAGAATTTGCCCTGAAGCAATCACCTGATTGCACAGAAGAGACCTGGACACTAGCCCATGTGACCCACACATTCCACATGCTTCACTGGAGTGCAGCTTTGGGGATGGCGTGCAGTTATAGAATCACATGGGATAGCTGAGAACAAACGGGTGGAGGACGTTTAACTTTATGCACTAGAAACACTGACGGTACCCCTATAACAATAATGGAAGAAAGGCTGACCTAATGGGGATTGAATGTTAGCCTTCTTCTGCCAAAGAATCCATGTCTTCCTCACACAAAAGCTGTTCCTTTCCTCAACATATTACCAGAGACCAGGAGAAAAGAAATAGGTTGCTTTGTACCCATCAATGGAATCTATACAACATCTTTTCCTCGGGGATTAATTCAGCTTTTGATTAAATCTTTCTGAGATTTAAATCATGATGTTACAAACCTCCAAGGAACTTCTCTCTGAGTTGTGACCTTCTTTATTACTCTCTGTTGTTTGATAAAGTACAAAGATTGATTTATAATGGTGCACAGCATGCTGAAACAAAAAAAAAGGGCCAAGGAGAAATCGCACAATGTGAGATTAATATAAAGTAAATATTGCAAAAAGTAGGCTTTGTTTAAAATGCTCCATAATTAATAGTGAGTTAAAACTGTATATCTAGTAATACTAGTATCAGATGAGTGACATAGTAATGTTTGGACTGCAAATTTCATCCATTGATCTGCTAAATAATTTCACATTTATGAGAAAACTGGCAATGTTGAAAAAGAATTTTAACTCAATATCACATTGTTTATAGTTTAGACCATTTTAATATGGAAAATTTTTGAAATGAGACAGAAAAACTACTGTGATCATGTACTCAGTTACTTTGGGTTCTGATAATGATTTCTGCCAATAGTATCATCTAAGATGGAAATAATTTAACATTACGAGGGCAGAAGGAAACAAGTCTATTATCTCCCATCAAGATGTTCCAATACAAAGCTAGCAGCTAAGATCACTTAGAATACCCATTAACTATCTACCCTCTCCCAAAGGCTTATTAGGGTAAATAGTTCATCCCTTCTGATGTACTTTTATTATTTTAATAACCTGGCTGCTTCCAAACAGAAGATAAAAAGATTCCCAGTACAACATAAGCAAAAATGGAAGTTGAGTCAGCTCTGGTACATTCCCTGGATCTCAGAAAAACTTAGGATCTATAGTTGTATATCTGCATGACTTAACATTAAGTTTTTTTATTTCAAATGTTGACAACGTATATGAATGAGTTTTACTATTTGTGTAGAATGGAAGTTGCACCACAGAGAGTGTGTTTCCTATGTTATTTGCAGGTTTTTTGGTGTATTTTAATGGTAGTTTAATCACATTTCAATATTCACAAACATTGTTTTCTCTGGATTTGGTAGGGTGAGTGGAAGAGGATGAATTCGCTTGTGAGTTTCCCAATGCTGGGTGTACTCTGCTCTTGAGTACAGAGGAACACACAATATATCAGCAGAGGCTGTAATAATAACAATGCCTTTAGAGTTAAGATCACGACTTGCTACCAGGCACAACAGACAGCCCGACAGCAGGACATACCTGCAGCGACCTGCCCATTCCTATACAACCTGGTAACATGAATAGGACAAGGCCTTTCTCCTGATGTAAGTCATCAGAAAGTATCTGACTCATCTATACTAGAATCAAGATCCCCACCAAATATTTACCTGATAACCCTCCAGGCAATAATTTAACCTTAAAAGTACATACTTTCCAGGGTTACTTGCACAAATAGAGCTAAGCCATTTCCAGGTCATTTTTTACCTGCTCAACCTTCATTATAGAAATCAACCACACCTCCCCTTTACACTTTGAAAAACACTAGGTAAAATACGAGAGGTGCCCGTGTCCTCGGAGCTAAAGCACATCCATTCGTATGGAAAAGCAGCGAGGAAGGGAGAGAGCCTGAGAGGAAATTGAAGAATAAGCAGCGATGTGTACTGATCTGAGAAACATGCCAACAATTGGGTTCCGATAAATAAGAAAAGCAGAAGTAGATTTGAAACATTCGTTTCCCTTTATTAGCTCAGTGAGGCTGATGTGTACTGCACATTAAAAAAAAAATCACAGGAATTTTCATACAATGAATAAAACCACAACAATACATGTAGAATTGGCAGGTGGAAAAGAGCCAGCAAGGGCTCAAACTAATCGCTCACTTTCCCTCTTCAGCATAGTTCAACCAACAGTGTTACACTTTCACCTACAAATCTTAAAGTAGCTCCATCAAATCAGCAGTTTTCACATTATTGAAAATGTCTGTCACATAGGTACAAATTTAGAATCATCACATTATATTACATGGCTATTCTAGGTCATCTATAGATCAGATCTTAGACTACAGTGATTGAAGTTCTCGGTACAGCCATCAAAAAAGGACACATGATCATTACCTACTGTTAGCTCACATCTAAAGGCATGAAAAGGTTTCCTTTTTTCAACTGACCCAAACACTTTACCCCAATAGTGCCAAGTTCCCTCTCTGCTGTTTTGAGTGTTGACAGCTCAACCGTTGTTCTCAGAGTCCTTTACAAAAACTGATTTTGTTGCACTGAAAGAATTATTCTGCTACATTTCTTTTCTTCTTCTTCTTTTTTTTTTTAAATAAAAACCCCGCATTTCTAAAGCACCAGTTCGGGTACCAAAATTGTAGATGTAGTACTTACCACAGCATGAAGGCAATGGCCCATGGTCATCTGAAAGTCTTATAGATCTATGCTGAAATTTGCCTCCCATGATGTTGGGGTGCATATGTTGTTGGAAAGATTCTCTCCCAAAGGAAGTGAAAAAAAGAAAGAAAGAAAGGAACACAGCTTACAGCTTACATTTTGATGGGCTACCCACAGTGTCTGCATAAGATACAAAAGCTTCACTAATTTTAGATGCAATCTGAAGTCCATGGAGGAAAACTATCTTCATGGTAACAAGATTTGTCAGGCCAGAGGGTGAGGGAGATCAATAAATCCTCAACATGAAAT
This sequence comes from Alexandromys fortis, assembly GCF_014885135.2. NCBI lineage: Eukaryota > Metazoa > Chordata > Mammalia > Rodentia > Cricetidae > Alexandromys > Alexandromys fortis. The sequence goes on from NW_026067949.1 coordinate 11,332,753, forward strand.
CTGTAGTGTTGTCTTTTGAGAAGTAAGAAAAGAAACCACGTATTTCAGTCATGTCCATGATCCAGGGCAAACAGAGAACGTATTTAAAGTTGGATCACAAAAATTGAAAGGCAAAATAGAGAACGCATCTGGTCCTTAAACACATAACAGGATTTACTAAATATTGATTTCTTAAAAATAATTTATTGCTCTTAATAGTCTTTTTTATTATTATTCTACAACAGAAGATACTCAAAATTCAGAAAGAAAGACTGTAAACTTTAGTTTGGCGTTCACAAAGAGTTAAAATACCTGCATTGAACCTACAGAACAAGAATTAGGCGGATTAAAGATGTGTTACTGTTGTCACGCAGAACCTGTGAACACAATTCTTTTATTTCATAGTTATTTATTGCTTTCTATCTACTTAAAAAGAGTAAGCCAAACACTTGAGCAAGCATCCGACAGAACAGACAGTGGATTCACTCAGAACACAATATGCTGGTGATAAATGAACGCAGCCCTCAAAATTAGCTGCATTGGCCTGGGGGTGAAACCCATTTTGTAAGATCGTGTTGGGTGAGAGAAAGGAAAAGAACGATTAAGTAAGTAGTAGGTCTATCACATCTTCCAGAAAAGTCACGTCAGCCAAACAGTAAACACATCTCAATTTGGAACTCAAAAACATACTCCAAACTTTAGTGACTTCCATGGCAGCAACTCCACACTCAGATGAAATCCTGATGCTCAGAATGGAGGTTTTTTTTTTTTAATTTCTGACATTTATTATTGTTATTATTATTAAATTTAGCAGAAGCAATGTCACCACGAACAACATCATGGTCACGTCAGAGGCCATGCTAGTGAGAGAAGGAACACTGCTTCTGCGAGAGCTGAGTTTCCAAATGAAGAACTTACACTCCCACCTGACAACCGCCATGCACCCTGGGTAGAAAGTCTCCACTGGCCGTATTATTTTCATCATCTCATAATTTATAATAAATAGGCTATCTGCAACTGATAAATATGTCTCTTTAGTAAACAAAGGAATGAAATATCAGTATTTATATAGGATGTATAACTGTAAAAAATACAGATTAAATACCATCATCATATTCTGCCAAGGGAAAGAGATACTGGCTTCAAAGATAGTCTTCAGACACACATTAATTATTGTAAAAATCATACTGTAATTATTACCTCAGCATTTTGTATCAAATTAAAATCACAAAAATTAAAACAAAACAGCATTTTAAAAAGATTTTTTTTGACCTCTAGTTTCAAAACTACTGTTGATAGAGAAAATAAAAACATTTCTTAATGGTTCCCCATTGAGAGACTTTACATAAAATCATGATATCGTCTAGAAAAATTTTAGATGAGAAAATTTCATTCCCCTAACAAATCCAGTGTATAAAACTTCAAAGAAAAACAAGCAACAAGAAAATGTGGAAAAATATCACAGAAGTGGTTAATACCTTTAGGGGCCTAGGATTTTTGTTGTTGTTGACAAGGTGCTTAGATCGAAGCTCCTACGAGGGGATGGATGTGCGTGAAGCGTCAATTTGTTGTAGTGCACTCAACGGACACACACACACACTGTCTTTTGTTTTGTTTTGTTTTGTTTTTTTTTACAATCAAATATATATAAGCAGTAAGTTTAGCTTCTAAATATGTTAGTGTACAATAATTGTTTCACCTCATAATTACATTTGAATATTCTTGATTAAGAAAAATTTAGCAGTTTTGAAAAGAAGGCTGCATTTACAGTGCATAGCTGTAACAAAAAAAGAACATAGTTGTAGAGTATGTACATAAAATAAAAATACTCCATTTAACATCTGTAAATACTTAACTACATCAGAGAATGTAGCAATTACACTATCTGAACACATCCAGAGAGTTCTACTCAACTCTCAGTAGTCATGTAACACCAGGTCTCCTCCTCAGAAGGAACCACCGAACACACTCCCCGCTTGACCAATGACAAGGCTTTGCAAAAATTTCCAGTGGAAGATCAACATTGTGGACATATACAGAGGTGTCAGGACAAAGGACGAACTACAGAAACTTCAAAATGTTAGGAAAGTTTAGCATCTGTTGCCTACAGTATCCTCTCCCACCCAGATTCCATGGCAAAAGGAAAGAAGGAGGAAGAGAGAGGGGGAAGAGAGAGAGACCGAGAAAGAGAGAGAGAGGATATTAGTTCTGTGGAACCTATAGTGTCTTCGGGATTGTCAGGAAATCGTTAGGTTAAGAGAGAGAGCTTGCTGCAGGTTGGTTTTGCACTTTCTGGAAAGACGGTACCGGAGGCTGACAACAGACATCAGTAGTGTCATTTTAGGGTGGTTTGTTAGTTTTCTTTCCTTTTAATTTATTTCTATTTATTTTCCTTTTGTGTAGAATACGAACATTTTGAAGTTCTAGGTTTTAAGTGTGTCTTCATGGATATGCTGCCATTCGAAGGGGTTTGCCCTTGTTCATTCTGGTCAGGTGCCCCCAAGTCCTCATGCGCACACATGTATGCCCCAAATAAGTACACACACACACACACACACACACACGCACACACTGTCACCAAGAGCCTCCAGGGAAAGCAAAGCTGACACCCGTGAATAAACGTGTGCTTACTGGATTATCATTCCATGTCTTGCCTCTTCAGCAGCTGTGTTCATGTAAACCGTTGTTGTTCTTGTTCTAATGGTTGTTGTCGTTTTGCTTTATTTTTTTGTACAGAGAGTGTAAAGTAGGAGAAATTCCTAAGTATGACTTGCAAGAGTCTTGGGAAAGGACACGCTGTCCCTTGAGGTATTGACCATCTCTCTGTCATCCTCAGCCAGGGAACATGTTACCTGCGCAAGCTTCTCTGAGCTTCCTTCAGTAAACTATCAAAATCCAGAGAGTCATACTTGCTCTTGGTGGAAGCAGGGTCAAAGTCATCTGAATTTGAATCTGGAAAAAAAAAAAAAAAAAAACCCAAACCAGGTTAGATGCACCCTTTGCTGGTGGCTTTCAATGCAATTCAAGATACCTGGTTCAACTGTAATGTAATGAATCAATGTACTTAAAAACGGTGCCTGAATTTCATTGAATATATAAATGTAAATAGAGAAGGGAGTAGTTGGCTTTCAAAATCAAAAGCCAATTGATTCTCTGTATACCGAAAAACTCAGAGAACACAGGAGTAGTAGATTTCAATGCTTCTTTAATATTTAATATCTTTATAGGTGACTACATTTCCCTTATCTTGGCATTTTAAATGACTTGCCAATGGTTCCCCAATAACTTAAATGGGAAGGTACAAGTAGAAGCTGGAAATAATTTTCCGATTTATGAATTTAACTTTATTGAGCATAAAATTTAATAGATTAGGATGGACAAAGATCATTCTAGACTCTCTTGGATTTTTCAACTTGTTCAAATCTGATTTTATGCAAAATCCCACACTATGTCAAACAACTCTTTTAAAACGCTTGTGTTTAGCAATGTATGTTAAAGTAAAATGCTGTTAAACACTTCCAGCCATTCTCTATTTATATCTACAGAAGAGGGTAGATAGTGCAGGCTGGTCTTATACGTGAGAAAGAATTTCTGGGAAATATAAACAAAACCTCCTGTGAATGAATTACACTATTGGGAAGTATTTATTTGAAGGGTAATAAAACCTTTCAGGGACACATTAACAATTCTACTAACCATATAAGCATTCCATATTTTTCCTAAGCTAAGTTACAACACAAAAATCCAAAGAACAGGAGTGCAAGAGTAGAGACTAAGGAAGTATAAATTGCAATATGAAGACACACTTAGCTGGGGCTGGGGTGGAGCTCTGGGGTTTTGTGTAAGACAAAACATTAGGCAACCACAGAGGGAAATTTGCATTCCTTTTTCATGGAGGGAATTTAGAGAAGTGTAGTTACCTAATGTTGGGTTACCCTAAGAATAATTAATCCATAATTTAATGTTCTGTATTTCTTTTGATAAATATTCAGAATGCTGGGAGACAATATTTCTCAAAAGTTTCTTCACTGTGGTGGACTTCAAGTAGACACCCACCTACACAAGCACACATCTTATCTCTCTTAATAGGCATCCAAAAGAGATGCTCCTATTGGATGAGGCAGCCCTATGTGAGACCGCAGGAGGAACTCCACCATGCCCTCTCATATTGAATAGAAGATATAATGAAAATGTGGAAATAAACTAAAAGCTACCTCATTATTTTCAAAAGAAATTGTTAGAAATAATGTTTTCATAATAATGGACGCAAAAAAAATCACATTTGTTTTTTTTAGCACCTGGAAAACTGTTGCTCCAGGTAGGTAGTCAAATTAATGTTGTTGAATGGATGTATTAATCTCAGACACCTCCATACTATTAAAACAATAGCTGAAAGTATTCATGTTGGGATCTGGAAATTATTTACCAATAAATGTCAATAAAAATGTAAAGATATATGTAAACATAATATAATAGTCTACTATTTGTGTAAAGAACTTATTATGAATGTATTATTTCATTTTTCATATATGCCTGAACATGATTTCCATGTGTTACTAATACTTAATCAAAACCACTATATTCTTAATACAAAGTCACCTGTCCTGATTCTGCCTTTCCTGATTAACAATTTTTGCTTTATATTTATTTACTTTATGTGCATAAGTATTTTTCCTGCAGGTATGTATGAGCACCATGTACATGCCTCGTCTGATAGAGGCCAATAGAGGGTCCCCTGAAACTGGAGTTATGGACGGTTGTGAGCCACCACATGGGTGCAGGTAATCAAGCCTACGCCCTCTGAAAGAGCAATATTTATTCTAGACTACTGATCCATACATCCAATCCTTCTTAATATTTCTTATCAAGGCATTTTGTTGGTAAGAGGCATTCCTTATATAACAGTAAATAGAACCAATAGATAGAAATTCCTAAATAGTAGAGCAAACTTCGAATCCTGGCTTAATCACAGTAGCCCTAATCAAGTCACATTAATTTTTCACTCTCCCTTATAAAACTAGCTATTAAATCGTAGCTGCAATCATTACATGCTCTTCTAATAGCAATGTAGTTATCGTTAGCCAGTTTCTGTGGTAGAGGAATAGGATGCACGTAATAGGTAACTTCATTTGGAAAAGCAAATAAAACAGGAAAAACTGCAAAGGAAGAATCTGTCTAAAATCATAGAACATTTTTCTGTCTCAGTCCAATTAATAAGTATCATGTCAGTTTTCTTTAATGTTAGCACGTGTATGAGTTTCCAATTCCTTTATGTATGCAGTACATTATTATATTCCTTTTATTTAGGTATCACATGACTTGAAACATTTAATCTAAATTCTTCGTGGAAACAAAGACAAGATATTGAAAATTTTCACTGATCTTTCGAGCTAGACCCTAATGTTAATACTTCCATTTAAAAACAATCCCAAATTTCTAACTTCTTATTGCTCTTACTTTTAATTGTAGCCTATTTATTTTATACAAGGCATTGTGATATCAGCTCCTCCACCAACATTTAATATTCCTCCATGCCAATATGAGTTATTTTATAAATAAACAATCGGAAGCTAAAGGAGCTGAAATGCTTATCCAAGATCAGCAGTGAACCAGCTCTCAAACGTAGGGTGACTTGATTTTAGTGCTGAGGCTCTCTTGGCTACCTCAGAAATGTGTTGAGAACAGCATCTTTATGGTCTTAACATGCTTTAGAGACTTCGACTATCCCATGCTACTGCAATTTGCATCAAATACGCTTTTCAAAAGCTAGGGAGTGAGCTTAGGAATGGTCAAGTTTCCATGGCTGCTGGCTAGGCAGGGAGATAACAAGCTGAGGAGCGTTCTCCTTAGAACTATTTCAGGGAGGCGCCAGTTCAATTTGGAAATACCATCCAATCCTCCCTCTCCCATGATGAATCGTGATCTAAAGACCCCTCTAGGTAGCTTGTTTTAAACTCTAGACGTTGGGAGAGAGTAGAAACACCCCCAGCCTTCATCACTGAAGAAAATAAGTCAAATCAACTCAAGGCTTCAATCTGTCTTGACTGTTTTTATCAGCCAGCATTTGAACAAATGACTTGCCAGGTTTTATATTTTCATCCCTAGGCCTCTATCTCTCTAGCAGTCAGCTGCCACTTCCCTGTTCCCCTCTATCTATTTAGCTTGTGAAGTGAATTATAGCATATTCCCCCTGAACAATGCTCGGCACCTATATCAATTACTCCAGAAAGACACAACTGTCCTGGAAGGGAAAAAGTAATTGGTGTTCGTTTTTGTCTTTATACAGCATCAGAGCAATAGTGAATGGATAGCTACTAATGTTGAAGAATAGATGTGCATGCTAATTTTAGGCTTGTTATAAATTAATTTAAAATAATCATGATAGTGCACATTTACCACTTTTCTCCATTTCTTCCTCAAAGAATTAAACAATGTATAACACACATATTAGATAAGGGATGGAAAGCAATGGGACAAAATTAATATTAGAAAGAACATTAATATGTCCAGTGTAGCATTATTTATAATATCAAAAATTAAAATGAATACAAATAGAGTTAGAATGAATTATCTAACCAAATGATACTACATGCCCAATGAAATAGTATGCAACCATTAAAATATGTGCCTGAATTATTTTTAGTTCCATGAATCACATTGGGAAATGAATATATGTATTATTGATGAAAAAGATAGAACGTGAGCTATATGTATAGGTATAAGCACACATGTGCACATACATAACATGATCTCAACTATGGGACAGGAAGAACTCTCAGACAAAATTCTGAAATCAGATGTTAATATCATCATCTATGGGTAATAAGCTGATCAAACTTTCACTTTTCGTCTGAAGAGTCTCCTCTGAAGAGGAGAAAGTAAATAGTGACGTGTATTGTTTAATGTATGGTGGACGTGGCAACAGCACAGACCTCTGACTGTGATTTTGCTCTCAAATGACAATTGTTTGCTGAGCTTCCCGTACAAGGTGTAGGATCCAGACATACTCTACGAGCTTGGTTTTTGTTTTATTTTATTCTCAAGAAATTAAGTCTGTGGTCATTTAGCTAATGGACTTCATCTTTCTCTTCTCAAGTATACTAAGAGTGTTTCCATGTGCTTGTGACATAGTGAGGAAGGAAAAACACAGCCCTTGCCCTACCCTGTGCTACAAAGCAATGCCAATGGTGGAGTTCATAGGAAAGGATTGAGAGTATGGATAAAGAATAAACACAGATAAGTGCAAAACTTGAATAAATGCATACAGAGATGCACACAACACATGCACACATAACACAATACCGCCAGCACACACAAACCCCACAAATGGCTTAGCATCTCTTCAGAGAGTACATCTGCCCTTCGGGGCTCAGACTTAACCACCTTGCTTCTGAAAGAGTCGTCTACAAAAACAAAAACCGTATTCATATACTCCCTTCAGGAAAGCCAGGTGGTAGCCTGATGTAAGGTGTCTGTGGAGCATGCTCACTTCCACCTGGAGCTCCATATTATCGATTCACCCTTGCATGTACAATAGTTATATACCGTACCTAGGTCTGCATAGTTAGACTTGAAAAATTGCTTCCGTCCACAAAAGTACAGCTCAAAGTCAGTTTCATTCGACCTGCGTAAAGTGTATCCATTCTCCAGGGCAGCGAAAGCATCACAGGTGTAACGGTAGGTGATGAAGCCATAGCTGTCTCTGCAATGGGCAGGGAAGAGGCGTTCAGAGCTGATTATGCAGCATTGGCACAGAGGACTGCAACCCCTTCTACTTTGGGAGACATCCCTGGTGCCAGCATCTCTGCCACCACATCCATTTATCAGTGTGATTGTCCTGTCAGGCAGCAAAATACTTATTCTGAGACAGGAAATCTCAACTAGAAAGATTAATAAATAGGGATGAAAGAAAATAAATAAGGTTCTGAACTCAACATGTCATCTGTCAAAACACTTACATTGGCAACTCCCATCCCAGTAATCTTAGGGCCATAATTTTTAACATACGTCAGCTTCTAAACAAGAAATAATTTTGAAGATTCTCACCCATCATCCCGCAGATTTACTGTGCATTCCTCAATTTCACCAAAAACTTCAAAGCGGTCTCTCAGTTCTGTCCGCGTCGTGTCAGGTCTGATTTTACCAACGTAAATCACACGGCGTTCTTCCTAAAAGCAAAGGAGAAGGAGAGGATTTTTCTAGCTCTGGAGACAAAATGCAGTTGTGCCACCAGAAGCATCCATGAACATAAAATCATGAATAAGAACTCGGAGAGCAGTCTCACTAGAGCAAAGCAGATATCAGATCTAAGGAAAACTACCACATAGGAACCAAGTTTGACTTTCCATGCCTTACATTCAAGCTCTTCGGTCACACTACACTTTCTTCTCCACTGAGCTTCTCTTTCCCACTTCTGTCTCACCCTTGTCTTTCTTCCCGAGAACTTCATATACCAGAGAAGACATTTATTCAATGAGATTTTTTGAAATCACTGAGAAGATATCCAGCATATATGAAATATGTGAGCACTTATTACTTGGTTATTAATCTTCAGAATTGGTATAATAGCCTGGCTTATAAAACTATTTAAGTTCCCATCAACTTAGAATTCTAATCTGAAAATGTACAAATCTTGACATTCTCAAAGGGTGGTTCTTAATCTCTAATACTCCACAAAATCTTCCTGAAGGAACACGATCCAAATGCAATTGTTGTGGTTTATCCAGAAGGTAGACAAAAGAAACAAATGGGAGATAAGGCCTCAATGATCTCCATTTATAGCAAGGATACACAGCATTTCTAAAGCATGTGTTTGGAAGAGAATCATTTGAGTTACAGTCTTGAAATGTAGGCCATTTTTAGCCATGAGTCTCTGAAGAGTAAGGGCCGAATGAAAAAGGATATAAGTTTTACTTCACCAATAGATTCAGCCCTATTTTAAGAACAGACTAGAGGGGTGTAGCCTCATTTCTACAAGTGCAGTCAATATGATCATAATGTAAAAGCCATTAGAAATTTATAACCTACAAATCACAGGAAGCCCATACCATTGCCTGAAGATAAGATTCCTTTTATATAAATGTGGGCTTCATGCTTAGTGAAACCCTCTTGAATATTTCATTCTAGGGTAGGAACCAAATAGAATAATGCCTCAAAACTGAGGAAAGTTTTAAAGACTATTTGGAGCAAATATAGAGACTGTCCTTACCAACTAGTCATGTGCCTACCAGGGACAAGCAAAACAAAGTGAACTTGAGGTTGCAGAAATTTAAGTAGGATCAAAGCCAAGAGGCTGGGAAACATGGGGGTAGCATACAAATTCAGGCGTCCAAGAGTGTTTCTCCGGTTATACCAAGTGCCTTATTCTTAGACGCTATAAAACTCACAGCAGGCTTAAGACAAAGAGAAGTCCACCAACGTTTATTGGCAGCTTTTCCTTTTCCATAAGTATTAGCAACTGAGCTGCCACAGGGTGAGCGCTTACTAGCACCTGCAAAGTACATCTGAGCAACCTACGTGTTTGGTGGCTTCGTCGATGGTCTGGTCATTTACGACGACTCACATTTATTATAAACAACACTACTGAATACCTTCATCAAGGAAGGAAGCTCCTCTGAGCATCAGATAACCAAGTACTGATGGAGGAAGGTCATTGGTTAAAAAATAAAGAAACTGCTTTGGCCCATTTTATTGGTTAGAAAATTAGGTAGGCGGAGAAGACAGAACAGAATGCTGGGAGAAAGAAGCCGAGTCAGTGAGTCACCATAGTTCTCCTACTCCAGACAGACGCAGGTTAAGATCCTCCCTGGTAAGCCACCTCGTGGGCTACATAGAATATTAGAAATGGGTTAGAACAGTGTGTAAGAGCTAGCCAATAAGAGGCTGAACTAATGGGTCAGGCAGTGTTTAAAAGAATACAGTTTCCATGTAATTATTTCGGGGCATAAGCTAGCCATGTGGGCGGCCGGGGACGCAGCCTCGCCGCTCCTATTACAACAAATTACTTACTGGACTTCTACTAGACCTCTTAAACTGGAACAACCTTGCCAAAGTACACTGCCTAACTACACACCAGGAGGCCAAGAGGGCACTGGATCCTCCAGATATAGAATTACAAGAGGCACCACCCATGTGGGTGCTGCAGATTGAACCCAGGTCCTATTGAGCTTTATCGCTTGAATCTCACTTTAATTTGTCTTCCTTATTCCCTCTCTCTCAGGCTAAACTTCCAGCTTTTCTTTATGGACAACTTCAATCCCCATGTCTGTTTGCTCACTCTAATTTCTACTTTTATCACAAATAGAATAATTTTCAATAAGTCAAGAGGATTCAGTCATGTCATGTGTCATTTAAATTAGATGCAATCATGGTCTCTAATACTTCTGATAATGCATCTAATTTATTAAGAAGACCTAATAGGTGGGTTTTGCAGAATTTAAGCTTTTCTGCGTGGTCTTTCTCCTATAGCTCATGTTTTCCTTCACTCTAGGTTTTATGCTGAACTTCTAGAGGCCCCTAGTTACTCTGTGTTCCTTCCATCTCTGAGACTTTGCACAAGGTGCTCCACTATAATTTGGAATACATTTCCTAAATTGTATCCCAAGCCCCTCACATTTACTGTCCAGACTTACATTAAGATCCATGTCTGTGTCATTTGAGAATTCAGATGAAATGCTATTAGCCAGTTTTAAGAAATCTGTGTTTCTTTCTATTTTTGCTTATGTACAATTAAATCATTATAGTTTATTCATTGTTCAATGCCTCTCTCCCTTGTATAATGAAGAATTCATGAAATTAGAGTCTATATCTGTTCTTTGCCCCAATTTATGTTAAGTATGAAAGAGAATCTCAGTAAATATTTGATATAGGATTTTAAAATCAATTCTTAATTTTTTTATGTGTAGGACTATTTTGCCTGAATATATATACATATATATGTATGTATGTATATATGTGTGTGTGTACCACATGTGTGCCTGGTAACCCATAGAGTTCAGGAGAAAGCAGTGAATTCCCTGGAACTAGAGAACTAGAGTTATAATAATGGTTGTGAATTAAACCAAATCTACATCCTCTTCAAGAGCAAAAAGTACTCTTCGAAGTTAAGTATTTGCTACAGTCTTCAATTAATACTTTTTAATACTAACCCATGCCTGGGAGACCACTAGTCTCTGAAATATTCCAACATAGAGGGGATATTATTTGAATATGGTCCTCTATTTTAAAAAAAAATCTCTGTTTAGGCAACTCAACTGAATGAGTTACCAAAAGTAATTTACAGATTGAAGGGCGAGAAGTATAGAATAGATGCAAGTTAGCAGGCTCATTTTCAAAAGAACTCTAGCATTCAGAGGGGAGACTCCACTCAAACAGCTGGAACGGAATTCCTCTGCCCATGCTATCAAGCCTCCTAACTGACTGATGAAGTAAAGCAAGCAGATTCAAAAGTCACTTGCGTGTATATTGTATGTTGCAACTGAAGGCTGAAATTGTTTTTCCAGAACATGCAACATGGTTGGGTAGTCAGTAGATAGAAATGGCTGGTGAGGCCCGAGCCAGAGCTGTTCTTTACACACGTTATCCAGGGAATCATAACACCACATTCCATTCTATTTACGCACCCAGTTTCAGCCCAACAGCCAAATGTGATGGGACTGTTATCTAAACTTAAACTTCCTGGCGCCTGCTTGCATGGTGTTATGGATTTTTTTTTTTTTTAATGAGCCTTTTAGGGAAGTTACTACTGTGTAAAGAAAGGAGAGGGAACTGCAGAAGAGAAAGAAAGAAATTGAGCCATAGCACAGAAATTGCTCCGCTACCATTATGGGAATACACACAGCCTATGTATTCAAGGAAATGTGAAGTTAAAGCGAAAATCGACCATATGTGCAGACATATTGGGACAGTTTCTGAATTGCGGCTTTATACAAGGCTGTATGCAACAATGATCTTCACTAAAAGAGATAACCCAGAGGACCTTTTGTAGGACTGAAAGATTCTGTAGTGAAAGGAGAAACAGCTCTATAGAGTTGCTCTCCCATCACTCAAATTACCTTTTAATCTGCCAGTTCTTTTTATGAAACACAAGGATGGACCATGTATGCCCTGCTACCTTGTAAAGAGCAAGGAGACTGAGGCCATGCCGGCATGCTCTAAAAAGCACTGAAGCCCTTTGTTTTCAACATGCTAAACATGAAAATAAAAGGAAGACACCTTAAGGTCTAGATGGCAAAGACAAAAATCTTTCATGATTGGCCAAGATTTCTGGCAAAGAGTCGCCCTTTTAACATGTTGCAGCTGAATTAGATGGATGAATAGAGTTCATATCTTAAAAAAAAATAACATTTACATCCAATTTTTCAAGACATTCATTTCCAAACAGGAGATGAAAGGAAAAGAAATCAAAATGTTTAATAACGTTGCTAACTTCTTAGGGGCTTGAAGGAACTCAGAACCTTTGGAAAAAGCTGGTTGAAAAATTATTTTCAGACCAGTTTTCACTATTGAGGAGCATGGAGCATTCATCAAATAACTTTTAGCTTCAATTTTCACAAAGGCTAGTTTGCTGATGGGGTGGATAATAAAACTGAAGATTTATGTCGCATTAACCGCTGCAGTAAATCCTCGTTACACTAAAACACGGGAGATAAATAAAGAAAAAAGTGGGACGGAATTAACTGACTTTACATTACTAAAATCTTTATCAAGAAGAGAAAAGGATTTGCTGGTTAGCCGGGGAAATGAAGCAACATTGTTCCTCATGGAATGATAAGTGACTCTTAGTAAGAGGGATTTGATGGAGGGGAGACAGGAAGCAGTAAAAGCTGACTTTTACTGTTCACTGTACAAGCAATGTGTTAGATGCTTTCGAATGGATTCCCTAAGTGAAATGCTCTACACTTCTAGGCACCAGTGTGTCTAGTATAGATTTGACTTTGGTCCCCGGTAATTTTATTCTACATTTTTTTTATTTCAGAGCAGCATTTAAAAAAGGTTAATTCTTCTCTCTTTGCAAAGAGAACTCCATTTTAACCTTCAGAACAAAAGATTTTTGTTTTCAATTCCAGAGTACTTGCAAGATGACTTGGCAAAAATGAAAATGTTCAAGGTATTTCACAGGGACTAGCTCAGGGGGTAGAGCCCATGGTCAGCATACAAAGTCCCCGTTTCACACACACACACACACACACACACACACACACACACACACACACACCTATGAATATTATGCATGAGTGAACATTCTAGTTAAATAAACTTTTTAAAAAAATGGTAGCAGAGTTGACAGCCAAGCTAGATATAAAGCTGGCCAGAAAGAAGGATCAACTGAAAAAGGACTGAAAAAAAATCTGTTGTCCTTGCTCTTAATATTGAGTACACTTATGTAGTGGAGAAACCATTCACTGAAAGTCTCTTAATAAAGAGTATCTTCAGGAAAGAAACAAAATGATAGCATTCAGATTTCCGATATGACCTATAGGCAGATACTATATGGAACCTCCCAGGCCAGCAGTTAAGGCTACCTGCAACCAATCCAGAAGCAAACAGTCAAATAAAAGCTGAGATGAAACTAAATCTGTAGACCAATAATGATGTTCTTTAAGAGCTTTATTTGAATATAATCAGAAAACAAAAATTGTACATATTTATTGTAAATACTTTTATGAATTTGGAAATAAATTTGTACCTGCCAAACCTTGACTATAGTAAAGGTATTAATATTCTTATGTTACTGTGGCACCTTTCTCTCTCTCTCTCTCTCTCTCTCTCTCTCTCTCTCTCTCTCTCTATGTGTGTGTGTGTGTGTGTGTGTGAGTGTGTGTGTGTGTGTGTGTGTGTATTGTTGACAGGTGTACATTTGATATGAGATCTATCATTTAAACATTGTCAAAGTGCACACTATAGAGGTGTAAGCAAACCTCTAGCATTTCCTTTTGTTATAAAACTGACATTTCCAAATACTGAACTTAAAGTCACGATATAAGACATATTTCCCTTTACTGACAATTCCTCAAAAAGAGGCTAAATACTCAAGAACCATGGAAAAAAGGTTTATCCATGAAACTGGATTCTTTTCTCGAAGAAGAATAACTGATGTTTCAACATTTAGAGAGAGACATTTATAATCAACAGTAGTAATATATTGGTTGTGACTCCTGGGCTTTAAAGTGACCAATAGAGGAGAACTATGTGAGAGCCTAGCCATTTTCCAGCATCTGGATTTGGTTTTAAGCACTGAGCCACATCATAATGTCTAGATTTGTTCTTTGAATTAACATCCCATAATGATGCTTTCCGGCAGAAACTGTACAGATTGCAAATGGAGTTGGACTTGGATTTCAGCAAGAAATTAAAACAGTGACAGTTCAGACACTAAGTACTAAACTCTGGCATTCATAGCTCTGGTTTAATCTGAATTATTTTAAGCTTAGGGGACAGAGAAAGGCAGAGAGTCAATTGGCTTTTGAGAGTGAGTTTGAATGGAAGTCATGTGAAAGCAGACCCTGACATGATGATGCTCTCCGGTCATCACGGAGAATTCTGTATTTGCAGCTTCCAATTGTTACTGCTAGCATTATGAAGGCTTGCCAAACCTGAGCTCCATGAAGAAGCTTTCAGAACTCCAATTCATGACAAGTTTGCAGATCTCCTTGAAAACTCAACGTAGATATGAAGAAACTCATGAGACAAAACTGAACACTTATTCTGCAAAATATCTATGAGCACTTTTTAATGCTTTTCAAGTTTTCTTTTGGAACTTCAGAATTGCTGGTCCCTAAGTACATGATTGCCCTGCTTAACAGTTAATGCAGCGTAGCATCCAAGACATTACAAATTCAAGTGGCTATTCATTTCATTACTTTAAGGGTATCTCAAAAATTGAATGGAAGCCGTCACCTATTTAGCTAACGTGGGTGGCCTATCTTGGCTTCCACAGCTGCTTCCTGAATGGAATTCAAAGCAAATGAGTAAAAAAAAAAAAAAAATCATTGTAGGCATGCTATGCTCAAGTCCACAAAAGTAGACCTTTCCAATGTTTTCTCAAGGCTGGCCTGTACGATGGGAAGAAGAAAACCACTTAAGAAAATTTTTCTGTGGGTAAAGTCATTATATTGTGCCATGAAGCTCAACACCTTTAGTGTGAGTTTCAAGACTCCAAACTCTGCCTGCCACTGTGATGTATTGCCTTATTTCTGATCTATCCTCCCTCAGTATTAACAGTTAAATCATTAGGGGTTCCCAGTATAATGAACTAGAGATGAATTGTAGGCACAGTCTCTACCTTGAATATCAATGTTCAATCAGAGCATATTACACTGTAAGTAATTGAAAATGTTCTAAAAACCACATTAAGTAATATAAAAAGAAAGAGATAATATTGCTAACAATGCTTACTATTTAGTTCAGAATCCTGGAAACAGCATATGACTCATGAGAGATAGAAAAACACTTAGAACTTTCCCATCCTTCTTTGTACCAAGTCTTTAAAATCCATTCACATGGTCTGTCTTAATTCTGCCTAAGAGAACTAACCATGTGATTAACTTCGGCTACCATATTGAACATTTTAGTTGCTAAAACTGACAGCCGGGGAACCTGCCTGAGACTGAACTAGGCCTTCTGAATGTGGGTGACAGTTGTGTGGCTTGGGAAGTTTGTGGGTTCATAAACAATAGAACCAGGATTTTCCCCTAGTACATGAACTGACTCTTTGGAGCCCATTCCCTAGGAAGGGATACCTTGTTCAGTCTAGATACGGAAGGGAGGGCCTTGTTTGTTGATTCCCAATGGGAGGCTTCACCCTCTCTGATGAGTGGATGGGGGTGGCAGATGGGGTGGGGAGAAGGTGGGGGAAGCAAAAGGACAGGAGAAGGAACTGGCATTGGTATATAAAATGAGATCATTTCAAAAAAGACTGCCCTCCCTACCTTCAGAATTTTGAACCATTTCACCTTCCCCATGCTTGCTCTTCCATACCCACATGTTCAGATGACCACTTTTGACCATGTACCTTAGATGAACTCTCTATCAAGCCATTAATCACAGTGTATTTTATGCTTGAATGTCTTTATCTGTCAGCTGACTTCTAACTCTTTGGATCAGGTGCTGAACCTTACCTAAATGCATATCTCAAGCACCTGGCAATTACTTATCACAAGATTCTGAGACTTCGTGTGTGGTCAACAGAAAAAGCGGGTACCTTTGCAAGTGGGAATTTATTCATCAGAAAGTCTCCAATATGTATGAAGTGCTTACTACTTGGAGATCACAGTGCTAGTAAACAGTTTCTGATCCCTGGGGTTTCTTTCTCAGATTTAAATAAATACCAGTGCCAAACGTCTCACCAGTGTCCAGTTTATACATAATGATGCTTTTATATAGCCAAGGTGGCATTTGAATTACTCCAACTCCCCTCTCAAAGGACTTGAAAACTGATAAGAACTGTCTTGGGCAAAGAATTAAGTTAACATTTGAGAGGCAAAGGAAGGAAAGGGCGAGTTTAAGAATGCTTTTGTCTCATAAGTCAGGACTAATAGCAAACTAGTAGGTGTTTTCAGAGAAAGCTAAACCAGAAAAAAAAAAAGGCTTGACTCCCTCCCCCTCTTTATTCTAATTAGGTATCTAGACCTAAATTATTTTGGTAGGCATAAAATAAATACGTGTCATTTATCTACATATTTTTGATTAAAATATTCATCTGGCTTTGATTAGAATTGCACTGTATTTTGCCCAAATGAGCAAATAATACCCTATATTTAAGGAAAATCAAGAACTTTATACGATATGAATTTATAAGCAGCAAATGCAGTGAGCCAGCAAACACTATGTGACTGCATGTTCTCTCAACATGGCTCACTTTCGTAATTAGTGACTGTAGCATGTTCTGTGGAAAGGCTTTGTAAACTACAGAGCACTCTACAATGTGAATTAGGATAATTATTGGATAGGTCATTAATTAAATACGGCGATATTAGAAAAGTGGAAATTTCCGTTTTCATTAGTCTTCCCAAGTGTGAACTAATGACATTCTGGCAAATCTTAATATCACAGCTTACTTGAAAATTGAGAACAAAAATGAGGTAAAGTGTTAGAATTCGCAGGATGCCTTTGATTCAGCCGTTGGTAGATGCATAGTTAGATGGTACCAAACATCCAATCTAACAATTCAATTATTTCTCACTTCTGGTTCTTTCAATTCCCAAGATAAACAACCTCTCATTTAACCTTTCTACTCCAGCTCGCGACAGCTAAGACTTGGTTTGACACCATCAGGGATATGTTTGATACCGTGAGTTTTATTGTTCTCTCATTGTTTGCTTGATATTACTGGGTTTTCTTGGAGGTGCCAGAGGAGCCCAGCATTAATAGCTAGGGTTGATTTCTCTGAGGCTTGCTTAGCTTATATGCAAGCTATGTCAGATGCTGCCTTGCACTGCAGTGACTTGGAGCAGCTAGCAGAGACGGGCAGCAGGTGCAATGAACCAAAACAGTGCCATATCTCATCAATTAGCCACAGCTCCCAGGAGCACTGTGTTGGGAAAGACCTCAAGGCTCTGCAGGACCTCAGAGGAACAGAGTTCCGTGATTGATTAAGAGTGTCTGCCATGGGCATGTACTGGATTCTGACCACCTGAGTGCCACCTTATTAACACCTAGTGAAGGACAGTACTATATTTCAGAGAACAAACAGGTTCATCATAGCTTGCAGGTTTACTGACCACATATCAGGTGACTATATTAACACTCTGTCCCCACCCCCAGTCAGATGATGTCCTGTCCAGAGGTAAGAAACACTGACTTTCTTAGCCAGACTTCCAATATGACTTTAAACAGAATCTAGAATCTCCTCGCACCCCACTCAAAGAGTAACAGGAAGCAGCTAAAAAGATACACATTTTTCATGTCCTGTCAGACCGAAGGATCCTCCCGTTTCTTCATTTTTCAAAACAAACCTTGAGAAAGCTACTGAATGTCACAATCCAACTATCATGAGAAGTATACTGACACCATTTTTTTCAAATAAGAGCGCCTTAAGATATTTTAAAGTCAAAAATAATGTTAACAGAGCATTAACTTTCTGTTGCTGTTTAATCTACCAAAAAAAAAAAGTCTCAGAGGAAAAGGAAAGAAAAGAAATTAGCCCCACGCTGCTTACAATTGCTTTCTGCTTCTGCCTCTCCCTCTGCTTGGCCCTTTCAGATTCCCGCTTCTCATACTCTCTGCGGTATTCATCCCTCTTCAGCCTCTCATGCTGATAGGCTTCATAGCTGTCGTACCTGGGAAACACAACTTCATCATTAGGCCGACCACCGCTGTTTGTATGCAAAAGCACATTGTCATTTGGGGGAGGAACAGGGAGAGTTTGGGGGTCATGTCTTGCCATCCAAAGGAGGGGATAAAGGGAGCTGAAGGAAGAGGACAGGCCTTATTACCTGGGCCTACGGCTGTAGGGTGACCTTGAGCGTGATCTCACGTACAAGGGAGAATTGCGGTGTGTGCGGTGTCTGTAGTGACTCGATTCATAGTAGTAGCAGGATCTGGGAGAGAGGAGAAAACCAAAAGGACGTTTGCAACTGGCTCTTAGCCCAATGTACCGGGACCACTAAACATCATTGGAAGCTCAGGGCTGTATCAATTGCCTTCTCCTTACTAGCAAGATCTTCCAGTGACAGCTTGCCATCAGCTAGCCAGACCAGAGACCAAAGAAGTGACCAGTTCCTTCTCCGTGTCTCTTACTGATGTTACCATGGCTCATGGAATGGGTATTCTGTCAGATTTATCCTATAGGGATCTCAACTCTCCAGACACAGGGATCCTTTTCAAGAAATGGAAAAAGTTACACAAGCAAGTTTCTTACGAATGTCTCTCTGTGTTGATTGGCCGAGGTAGAGAGCTCAGAGCTGGGTGTGTGAGAGAACATGAAGAAGTGGGTCTGGGGGTGTATGTGCCTCGGTTAATTGATGGGTGGCTCCAGATGGGGGGGGGCTCAGTAACCCCGAGGTTGGAAATTTTCTCTGACTTCTGAGGAAACACTTTAGCATTGGGTGGATTTTGACAACCTTACCTTGAAGAGGATCTACTGCCTGGGGACCGTGACCTTGACCTGGAATATGGTGATCGGGAACACGACCTGTGTCGAGAAAAGGATCTTGAACGAGAGCGCATCCTTTGGGGTCTTTGAGAAAGTAAGCATTTGGGTGGTGACACAGAATCTCGACACGGAGAGTTAAAAGAAGAGCAAGAAGGCGACACATCAAACAATGAGAAGGCCTGCGTGCCATCCCAAGGGTAGCTCAGTTTATCACTTTCATCTTCACTGTCATCAAAGAGGCCATCCATGGCTAGTCCTGAATTTATAAACACAGGTAGTTTGGAGAATTGTTCATTACTGAAGTCGCCATCCCTTAGTTCACTGGTCTTGTCTGTTTCGTCATCAAAAACAGCTTGACAGGGATGACCGAAGTGCTTGTTCAGCTCAGCTCGGATTTCCTGGTCTTGGAGCTGTTTTCTGGTGCTGCAAGGAGAGACTTGCTTGCTGGCCTCCGAAGTCTCTCTCATGTAGCATTGGCCTGAATCTGTGGAAGAGCAGATGTGCCCCTGCCAGTCACAGGAGGCATCTTTGTAGTCTAGTTGTCTAGAGTCTTGAAGCTCCTGTGATATGTTAATGAGTATATCCGTTTTGGAATTGACTGATTGACAGTAGTCATGGTCACCAAACAGCCGTAGGCTGGGCCGTTTAGTCTTCCTTTCCTCGGGTCCCCGGCTGAGCACTGAGGACTTGCTGAGTTGTGCATACAACTCAGATTGCTCCGGCCCTTTCTTGGTGGAGTGGCTGCCTTGGGTACCAGAACACTCACTGTACCGGGCCCTCTTGGATGGTGGTGGCACCACGGTCTTACAAGAGGGCTTCAGCTTTGGAGAAGCCTTAAAAGGGTTTTCTTGGTTGGCTTTATGAGGAGGGGTTGTGGGTGGAGTTAGGCCTGCGACAAAAGAGAAACAAAAAGAAATGTGGGGAAAGAAAGAGAGAAAAGAAACAGAAGATGGTCTTCAAGGATAAACACATTTCCTAAATTTTTTTCTTGGATTTCATTTCAGACTATGGTGAAAACTGAGTGAAGAAAGAGGAAACTAAACTCATGACAAGTCCTGAAAACTGGACTCTACTCCTAAGTCCCTCCCTGTCAACCAGCAAAGGGCAGATGGGTAACGCCAGTCAGCAGCAAGGGCTGTGATATTTTGTTATTTCAAACGTCTCTGCTAACAAACTCTGCAGCCTAGAAAATAGGAATGTGTCACTACAGGCAGCCCCAGCAGCAGGTGTCACCAACACTAGCATTTTCAAGGGTGTTACAGGAGTCACTCAAAGCAATCCATGTGTCGGGACCTAAGAATCATGGAACAGCCTTGGTTGGCATTTGTCTGCAGAGAATGCTGCAGGAAAAAATACAAGTGGTTCAAGGCTCTTAGAACAATCGAGAATCTACCCTCAGGGCAATGTTTTTCGAAAAGTGATATGACTGAAAATTTTGGCAAGGGTAGGAATGACATACATAGAGAATTTTGAAATAGGATGGGCCCAGCTGAACACAGGGACTCAGAGCCCCTCCACAACTCGACAGCAATGAGTCTTTGTCTCCACAGTTCATTAACTCAGTAAACCATGGCTAATGTAGGTATAATACATTCTTGTAAGCATAACTGATACATTCTGTCTAAAATATGGTTCTGCAATGGAAAGCTAAGTGCAACGCGACTCTAAATATCTCCATGCCAGGGGACCATTGTGTTTAGAGCACATCGTCACTGAGGGCATGAGACAGTAGGACTAAAACGATTCCAAACTTCAGCAGCTAACGACATAAAAAACAAGTAAGAGAAGACAGGGGCATCTACGGGTTGGTGCCTTGTCTGCCTAGCTACAGAAAATTCCGAAGCCAGGATAGACTAGTCTGAGGCCTAGTCGTTACCTCAAAGTCTCACCCATGAATAATAAACTCAATTCATTCTGTCCTACTCAGGAAGAATCACTAGGAAGCTCCAGTGTCCAAGAAACTTTGAAGGAGGGCAGGCCGCAGTTCAAATGGTTTTATGCTTACAAGGGAACATTTTAGTTTACAATAGATTTTCTATTTAGGAGGATGGGCAAATGCTATTCAGCAGAAAAAAAAAATGGTTTCAAGTCTGTTAACAAGCCTGGGGTGAGACTTAAGGCAACTGTGCATTTCAAGGGGGAAAAATATTGCTACCTTGCTGGAAAAAATATATAAATATGTCAAGAACCAAGTAGGTCACAGAGAGCCACATGCAATTTTGATATAAACAGAAAGACACTGTCTTGTTCTCCTACTTGATGATAAAGATGCAGAGGAAATTAACGTTTTCACTTAAAGGAAAATTTCTGGTTCAATCTTAGGCAATTTTTGCATGCTGAGTTAATTGTCTCCATGGAGAAAGGTAGGGGCAGCATTCTGAAGGATGGATACAGGCATGGCCACTCTTCCTTTGGGCACATCTGAGTCCACAGGAGCTGGCTTCATCCATGTGCCCACTCTGCTGCAGCCGAAAAGCAGGAAACATTTTCCTGCATAAAACTTCTGTGCCATAGAGGTGCACGCTCTTTTTGCTCCCTCCATTAGAAAGAGCATGGCTTGTTTCTAGACTAAGAAGCTCCTATTCCTTTTCTTCCTCATTTTGTTTAGACTTTGTATCGCTCTGTGTAGAGATTTTTGTGTAGAGATTTCTACCATAGGCTGGCTTTGGTTACCAACACAACACACATTTTCAAGTCCCCATGCTCAAAAAAAGAGATGTCAAGTTCCTGAATAGTTGCTATTAGAGTCAAAGACGCTCGTAAACTGATGATGGGGACAGGGGAGCTGGCTCAGCCGGCTATGTGCCTATTGCATATACATGAGAACCTGAGTTTAAATTAGCAACCTGGTGTGGCAGAATGTACCCGGAACTCTTAAGTGATGGGCATCAGAGACAAATGGGTTCCTGAAGTACATTGGCTGGAAAGCCTGGCCACATCCATGGGCCAGTTTCAGGTTCAGTGAGAGACTTTGTTTCAAAAACAATAAATAAATAAATAAAAGGTGAAGAGAGTCTGAAGAAAGCCATCTGAACCTGACCTCTGGCTTCCTCATGTGCCTTCATCAGTGTGTACCTTCACACACATGTACACACCATCGCTAACAAATACTATGACACATATACACAACACAACACACACTCAAACACTAATGGTGAAGTAAGCTGAGTACGTGCCAATAAGTAAGTGCCAGTCAAATAACCAAAAGAAATGACCCTTGCGGAGAGACCGCCATTCAACATCCAGAATCAATCTACATAAATCTCTTTATGCTCATCCAGTTTATGACAAGTTTTTTCACTTCTAATGATTCATATTGGGGTGGCTCAATTCATCTGTATGTACTGCATGTCTCTGAATTTGTCTTTAAAAAAATGAGAATCACATCAGTTTTCTCCAGAGAGATCATGAGGGCTTTGTAGGACGCTGCCTAGATTTAATTGTCTACAGGTTATTTTGTTTATTTTCATTTTTGCACTTTCTTTCTGAGTAGTTGGTCTCACATGTCAGTGGCCCAAGAGCACTTAGGAGTCTAGTTACAAATTTTTAATGAGATGGTTCCCGGACCACACGCTGGGAACCAAGGTCTTTGAACATCTGTGTCGCACATGGCCTTTACTCCAAATATCTGTGTTTTGACTGACAGTCCAGATGTATAAAAAGAAACCCTGAACTTCAGAAATGCCAAATTAGGCCACTATAAAAGAGAGACTAGCTCTAAAAATACCTCGACTATCTAGGGATTTTAAATATAGAAATTCTTTTACTCTTGAAAATTTGAAACCCTTGTCCCAGGATCTAAGTTCATTATTGTTTAAATAAATGGTTTTCCAATTGTTCTTGGATGTCGTGATTCCCTGATCATACTTCTTCTCAGTTAAAGATAGTGTTTTTTTTTTCTACAGATATGAGAAGCTCTTGCCACTAAACAGACATCCACAGCGCACCTACTGTGTGCTACATGAGGGTTGCTGGTATTTCAAGGACTCCACCCCCACGGACAACACAGCCGCTTTTAATGACGAGCTAATTCTTCTAGCTCTGAAATAACTAAGTTTTGTTGTAGATATGCTTAAAGTGGGGGGCAATGTTCTGGGGGAAACGAAATGTGTGCTGTGATGTTGTGACGGAAGCCGGCAGGGCCATGAGTCTCTGCTCACATCACCTGATGAATCCAACCCTACTCGCTCATCAGATGGCAAAGAGTAAACTGTTAGTGCGTGGGAGGGTAGGGGACATATTCTAGATAATTCACTGTCTTTAGACTCTTTACCGAAATCCCCAAATTCAGAGAATGCCTGTGACCCAGAATGAGAGATCTCAGGAATGACAGACTTTCTATCACCCAGTGCTTCATTGAAAATCTATTTCCAAATACAGTTGAAACCTAAGGCAAAATAAAGGAAAGCAGAAGCACGAGGGACTTTTTTTTTTATTATTTCTTTTAGTGTTGTGTCAAACTTTTAGGCATAGCTGATGGGACAGGTTACCCCCCTTGGCCTCTGAATCAGCTATATTTCTCTAACCTGGCTTGCTCTGCCCACAGTGTCTTCCCCTGTGGTCCAGGGGAGGTCAACACCCAGTTCCTTAATGCTCACTTCCTTTGCTCATCTTTCCACTAATGGCCGGACTCTCAATTTCAGGCCACAAGCCTAAATCAACAGCGCTAATGCCTCCCACAACCTCTGGCTCCTTTCCCGTGTGTTGATTTTTCTGGGGAATGTGTACATTTTGGTGTTGACAGTACAAGGTATATTCCATGCTCTCTCTTGAACTTAGCAGGTTTTGACAGATTTATGTGAGGACAGATGGCCATTACAGGCTGAAGGCTGACAAGAGGCAGTTCCCGAGCATTGTTAAGACACTTGCACAAACTCTCAGCAGTGCGGCTCCGTGCAGAATGTAATTCAGACTATAGCTTTTTTATTGCTGCCTATTTTCTTTTGTCAAAAGAGCCTGCTGTGCAGAGCAACAAATGGCTGCTATTACCCAGAATGTAATGGGTGTCAGACAAATCACGTAACACAAACAATCAAGAGTATGTAGGTCATATTTCAACAGAGCACAACCTTAGCAATATTTATGATTACTGCATTGAAATGTGCTCTATAATAAACAAGTACCTCTACATCACTCACACTTCTGCACTGCCGATCTGGGAGAAGTGGCACACACTTCTCCAGTCACCGCTCCAAACAGCCCTCCTTTTATTTAAAGGAAAAAAGTCAGAGGCGAGTTTTGTTTTGCTTCGTCTTTCATTACGTGCCATGAAGTGTGGTTTGCTTTGAGCAGCTCTCTTCGGAGTTTGTTTGTTTAATTGAATGACTCTAAGAAACCATGAAGCGCCTGCCCTGTCTCTTGAGCCCTAGTATCCACCTAAATTCTACAGGACTATTTTTTTTCTTACCTTTTTATGTGCACAGTTTATAACCTGGTTCTGAATGTCCTGTCATCTCTACAGTTTACTTCTGAGTTAACTTAACAGGATTTTCCTTGGGTTGTGTGACAGTTTAGGGTCTGAAGGGAAAACACTGGGGGGTAGTGCAAAGACAAGCAGGTCTTGTCTTTCTCAAGTATCCCAGAAGGTCAGAAGTAGAAGGGCCTGTCAGGAGAAGGAAGAGAAGGCTGGGACAGCAGCTCCTGCTGCAACAGCTGCTCGAGTATTGGGCTGATCTTGGTTCTTCTTCTGTCCTCCATCTCTCATCCATTTGGAAGAGTCACTTGTGCATCACAATATCCACCCACTAAAGTGCTAGCACTTGGCACGGTAAGTCCTCCTATGGATTACCCTGGTTCTCTAGCGGGCATTCCTCCACACTGACTGGGAATTCCCTGCCTAACAGCACCGATTACTTTGGATATCAATCATCCTGTTAATCAGGGATGAAATTGACTTTGCAGAGAAGTTTCAAAACTTTTCCTACAAAAAAAAAAAAAAAAAAACTAATACTCCAATTTTTACCTGTGGAATTCGAAGCCACGGTTATTACTAATTGTCCTGTAGGCACTTTCCCACAGACCTGAGGCTGTGAACCTGGAACTGCAGTTATCCACTGCCAAAGCTGGAAGCTGAGATGGGGTGGGAAGTTACTTTGTTATCCTTGGCTTAAATACCCAATGGGACAGTATCATTTCCAGGAAAGCAAACAGAGGCAAGAGTGAGTATTGCAGACCTCAGGCAGAGATGAATGAGGCTGGAAATAGAAGCTAAAGGATAAAACACCTGCTAGTCAGAGTAGCCAAAAAACACCCTGGGTCCCAACGTCTCTTTATCATGGATGCTTCCTAAATAGGAATGGATTAAATAACCTGCCAAAGCCACTTCACACTTTCCTTTTAAAAATTACATGTATGCATTTTTAATGTATGCATGAGGTGGCAATTGGGTGTGTGCGTGTGAGTACTTGTATATGGATATGCACAGATAGGCATGTGAGGGCGTTAGAGGATGAAGGTCAGAGAACAACACACAGGAGTTGGTTTTCGCCCTCCACCACAGGAATCGCAGTGATCAAATTCAAGTTGTCAAGCTTAGCAACGTGTGCATTTCGTCACTGAACCATCTCACTTGCTCACTTCCAATATTTCTGTAGCAGATTTTGGTCTTTTCCTGTAAAACTACTAGCTACTGTTTATATTATGCTTTTGTCTATTTTTCTCAAGGCTTATCAAATGCAGAAGAAATAGCTATCAAAAGAACATGAAGCATATACACTGTCAATGTTTGTTTTTAAAAAGTAAAGATTCTTCTTTTAAACCAAAAATTCAGAATTGGAGAAATTAGGAATTAATTTGTTAATTGTGTTTCTTTTAACCACAAGTTCACTAAATGAACATTGAATAATGGATTATTTAAACCAAACGAAAGTACTCAGTTAAAAACAAATGGCATCACAAAATGCAGATGATAAGCAATCATGGAGAGCCCAAATCCCAAGAAAAACATCTATAGCAAAACTGCCACCTGTAGATTTGGGGATCATCATAAAAGTAGAGGCAGAGAGACAGTAAGAGCCTGAAGACCAGGTTGACTGTTGCAGCTCGAGTCTTCTGGCTATGGCCTGCATGAATCCATGGACTTCAAACAATGTGGCTGTCTGCATACGACCTGAATGCAGGCAGTGAATGGCTGCTGAGGGAAGTGGAGCCAGGTGTGTTGTTTTCCTCCTCCCCCTCCTCCTCCTCCCCCTCCTCCTCCTCCTCCTCCTACCCCTCCTCCTCCTCCTCCTCCTCCTCCTTCCTTTTCTTTATTTT
Source organism: Alexandromys fortis (assembly GCF_014885135.2). Classification (NCBI taxonomy): domain Eukaryota; kingdom Metazoa; phylum Chordata; class Mammalia; order Rodentia; family Cricetidae; genus Alexandromys; species Alexandromys fortis. The sequence continues at coordinate 11,359,079 of NW_026067949.1, forward strand.
TCAGGGATGAGACTTTAATCCTAACTGGTTAGCCCTAAATAAGGGCAACACAGCTTGTAATATGTGTGTGTGTGACTGTGTGTGTGTGTGTGTGTGTGTGTGTGTGTGTGTGTGTGTGTGTGTAATATATGATTACATTAACTACAGAAGGAGAGGACTTGAAATTGAGAGGGGACGGTTTGGGGAGTAGTTGTGGGAGGGTGGAAATGATGCAAATATAGTGTACTCATTTATAAAATCTTCCAAAAATAAAATAATAACAAATCAAATTAGCCACATGCCCATTCCATTTAAAACAGTGTAGCCAAGGATATGTGAACAGAGGGAAACGTGGGCAGAACCCAGTGGTCCCAGAGGGAAAAGACAGTGGGTTATCCTGTTCTGCTCACTTTCTTTATCCGTTATAAAGCAGCTCCGTCACTTTCACCGTGTTGATCGTGATAATGAAAACATTTAAGCATTTACATAAAAGCTGGGGACCAGTCATTTTGGTCCCTAACCAAGCTCCTTCATGTCTTGTGTTTCAGACTATCACCTTGTTAAGCTGACATTGCTTTGCCATTTCCATTTCAGACACAAGAATGTGTTGGTAGTGTCTGAAAAATTTCCATGTGCAATAGATTTAAATACCTTCTGCCAAAAGAGCATTCTCTTTTCTCTCCTCCTGCTTTACTAACAACAGCTATTTTGAAATCAAATTAGTTTTTACACCTGTAAAAGAGAAGAGCTTATTTTTTCTTTATCAGTCACAACAAGCTAGCTTAGGACAATCACAAGGAAGTCAGAGCAGCTGGCAATACCTAATAAAACCAACTCCCTCTCTCGCTCCTCCTGCCTCCCAAAGATGTTGCAGATGGGGCACACACATTATTCTGGAGATCTTAGAATTCTGTCGAGTCTTTACATTTCCTCTTGAATGTTTGGGGAAATTCACTAACAAATTTTTAGAGTAAAGTAAAAGAAGACAGGAGGAGGATGCACACAGAAGCTTCAGATACCATCTCTGTCTCTACTAAACAGAATAGGCATGTAGATCAAAGATCAATGAATCAACTGTGTGGATGCTGTTTCTACTCCATTCACCCCCTGCTGCACCTGTGGCAGACATCACTAATTGATCATGACATTCCCACTGAGTACAAACTTGGCCACAGAATCTCTCCCAACACATTGCTTCTGGCAGCCAATACCGATCAATGGCACTTTGGCAAGACAGAAGAAAACTATTTAACATAACAGATGCCAACTACTAGCTTTAAAATTCAGAAAAGGAATCTACACTCTGGTCAGATTTCTTTGAACCCAGAGTTCACCAGGAAGCTACTGTCAACATATAGCTTTTTCTTAGATAATGGAATGGGCAGAGAGTCAAAATTATATATATATATATATATATATATATATATTAAATGCCAGAGAAGAATCACCAGAGTTGGTGGCAATTGTAGAAGTAGTTGTTGACAGACTCTGAAAGATCTGTGGCTTACACCTCCATTTTCTAGACCTTCCACATGTACCCAAAGCAGTATTCATTCAGGGTTTGCAGAAGTGGAAGTAGGCTAGTGTGTGCCATAGAAGAAAAGAGAAAACATCATAGGTGAGATTGCCAGAGTCTGCAGCAGAGAAACCAGAAGTGTTAGAGACAGTTGAGGCTTGACACCTTGAGCAGCAAGGTGCACTGGCCTCCACAGAAGCTAATATGGACCGAGGGCCTATACACTATGCTTACGGTCATGCTCAGTCTCATTGAACACTCCCAGAGACTCCTGCACTAAGTGAAGCTTGAGTTTGTCTAGCATTGGTGTGGGTTTTGTATAACTTCACTAAGACAGGCTGTCTCTTTGATCCTAATAGCGTCCTTTTAATTTTATCTTTGTTGTTTATAAAGTGCTTAAGTTCAAATTGAGCTACATGCAGTTGCCAATTTTTGTAGGGCATGAGTGGTTAAACACTGGAATTATTTTATTCTGCTACATGGAGTACAACAGTATTCTCATTTAGTGGTTATGAATATAACCCAAAAGGTGAAGAATGACCAAGGATGCAGAACAGTCTTAGCAATTAAAAGAGAAAGAGAAAGAAGTATGGGTCCCTTCTTGTGGTCTCTTGCTGATATCATGCCTATGCCAAGCACAGTGCTATTGGACCCTTTCTTTGGCTCTTTGCCTTCTTGATTCTCTCCTTCCACCCCATTTCCAAATTCAATGCAAACACTTTCCTTTCTTAAGACGTGCTAAGTCAGCTGAGCCTACTAAAAAACCCAGTTCCCTCAGCCTTCTTCCATGGATCTCCTAGGGTATTATCCAATGACATTGCTTTGACACTCCTTCCAACCCTACAGTCTTCAACATTCTAAATCTTCTGTGAAAGCACTTCCTTGAATAGAGACGGGGTATCACTGTGGTTCTTTGATGATTCCCTTTCTCCTTTGTGGTTCCTATTGCGCAGTGTTGGCCATTGAGCAATGCATTCTACAGAAGACGGGCATCACTCACTACACAGAATTCCTTCTGTACCCACAATAGTGGCTGTCACTATAAAATTCTTCCTTCTATCCCAAATCCTCCTTTACACTAACTACAAGACTGCACCCTCTACACCTTTCAGTCCCTCCATGTAATTCCTAATTTCTTCATCTCAATTCCTTCTAGTGTATAATGCAATTTGATTACAGCTCAGCTGCCCTACAGTGACTGATATCAAACAACAAACTAAAAAACATCCTTCAGGCTCATGTTTCTTAAAGGTGGCAAAATATGATATATAATATGCTGTTTTTCTTTTGTGCAACTTATCAGTGAACATTCTTTTCTCGATAAGGTGTTAGACCATATCTCAAACTTGAGAACACTTACTTTATACCTCCTTTGACTAGATCCTGTTTTCAGCACTAGACATGGAATTGTCTCTATGTCTCATCCTGACTATAGTCTCACCAAAGCCTGACATATTACCAACAATGAGCAGAAAGGAAAGGCAATTATGGTAAATTTGTTTCCATTGTACAAATGGTCTTTCAGTGATGTAAAGAATGAAGTATTTTAATTAATAATATAAGCATCAAGTCCTTAACAGTAATAAATGTACTATATAAAATGTTAAAAATGTCTAGCATCTACAAAATAAGCTCTACCTACCTTTCCATAGAGTAGGCTACGAAAATCTCAAACTTGTAAGGAACTAATTTCAAACTAAGTACCTGGGATAGGGAGTGCTTGCCTAGTAAGTGCAGGGACTTTCCTTCCTCCTGAATAGTACAAGAATAGATACATAAGCTCCAGAGTGATGAGTCAGAGGTTAAGGACACTGGCCGCTCTTCCAGAAGACCCAGGTTCTAATTCTAGCGCCCCCAAGGAGTGGCTGTCAATTGCTTGTAACTCCAGACCCAGGATCCAATGCTCTCTTCTGGCCTCTGCTGGCACTGCACGCATGTAGTGCACAAGCATACATACAAGCAAAACATCCACCAAATAAAAATATAAAACTAAATAACATCTAAAATCACCTTCAAAAATAAATAAAAAAAGAAAATAAAGCTAAACGTTTTATAATACCATAACATCTTTAGTGGGATGACTATAAATGGTGTGGTGTGTTCATATTTATAAATTAGGAAGAAACCCTGGCATAAAGACATCCAGTATCGACCTAGATGTAATGAGGCATGGATGTCCCCCTTAGCACTAGTGGGACTATAAATAGAAATATCATTTTGCGAATCAATGTAGCAATGTATGTATCAGGATGCCCTAACATATTTAAATGCTTATTTTTGGCAATAACAACTATTAGGCATCTATTTTGAGAAAATCAGATTTTAAAATTTATGCACAAAGATGTCTCCCAGAGTGTTATTTCAAAATAGTAACATTATAAACAACCTAAACATTTAGAAATAAGCATTTGAGCAAATAAGTTTCTATTTACCTACTCAAATATCCTGATAATAGAATTTGAGATGGTACAAAAAATAGCTTATGTTAGGTGAAAACTTAGGCTCTAAAATTATATAAGTATTTCCTGACATATATAATGATTACAGTTACAAGCATCTATCTAAAGAAAACAATTCTGTGAATATTTTAATTTTAGAACTATGAGGACTTTTAGCTGGCTTGTGTCTATGACATTTCTAATAACCTGATAATCATTATACTCATAACAAATATCTCTTTAAAGTCAGGCATTGGTACATAACTAGAGAAGCTATCTTGCTCATTTCCAAAACAGAGTGCCTAACTGCACAGGTTCTGGTCTCTCTCAATTAACAGATCACTTTCAACTGTACGCTATCAAGCTGCACAGTGTTGTAGCTTCTAAAACCTGCTAGTGTTGTTCATTGGCCCATGGACTGTTATTAGATAAGACGATAAAGTTTTATATAAATGCACAGAATGTGAGTATGATCATTTGATTCTTTTAAAAGATACAATTAATGTAAATTTCTAGAATAGATACTGTCAAATTAGTGTGTGTTGTGTGTATGTATGTTTGTGTGTATGTTATAGCAAAGCATTGAAAATCACAAAAAAATCCAGAAAAAAAATGCACTCAGATTATCATTCCTCAAATAAACATGAAATAAAATTTGGAGAGCCTCATGACATTTCATTAGTTTGATTTATGAGAGGAAAGATGAATGAATTCCTGGTGAGCACACTGAAGCTCAATGCCATGCCCGCCGTCTCCTAACAAAAGTATGGGATTTGAATGTACATTTATATGTTCCAAGCAAAAGTTAAATGAAGAATATCATATCAGTTTTTCAAAGAAACTCACCAACTATTTGTCTTTGCTGGTCAAATAAGAAGGCCTCTCATACAGATAATATGTGCACACAACAGTTCTTCCCATTAAAGCATGTAAAGTATAACTTACTGAAGACATCAAGATAAAGGCTAGAGAGATGGTTCAACTGTTTAAGAGCATGTTCTGCTCTTCCAGGAGGCCTGAGTTGCATTCCCAGCACCCAAGTCTGGTAGCTTTCAACTACCTGTAACTCCAGCTCCAAGTGGATCCAACGTTCTCTTCCGTATTCCTTGGGCATCTGCACTCATGTGCACAAATCCACACTTACAGACATATAAGCATAATTTTAAAAACTAAAAGCAATTATTATAAAAAGAAACAAAGTTATGCATATGCTTACCAGTGAATGTATGCATGAATGTGTGCATGTATATATAAACTTGTTTGTATGTGTGTGTGTATATATAAATATATACATATATATATATCATCTGCATACACACACTATATGCCATGATATTAACTACTCTGCTGCTTGACCAAACCATGCAATCATGCAGTAGACCTTTGATAAGAAGGTAATTTAGCAAACTCAAAGTGTGAAATTAAACCTAACGACAATGACCATGGTGCGTGTAGGCACCACAGTTCTGCTTGAAAGCATCTTGTCTAACGTACTGTCCCTTTATCCTTATCAGCAATGGCCAGAGCCAAGGCCTTTCTGGTTTAGACCTCCTAAGACTTATTCTCTGGTGGATGCCAAGATGCTCCATTTACAACCTAAAACACCATTTACAACCAACTCAGAAACTTGCCTAGGAACTCTTCAGTTAGTCCAAGTTTTAAAGCTTCTTTGTCTCCATGTAGCACATGGACTAACTAGAGCAGTTCAGAAGTCTCAAATGCTCAAATGATGGAGACAAAGAAACAGATAATTCAACTATTCTATCTTCTAGATTCTTAATCTAAATGTAATTCACAACACTGACCCTTAAATATCTGTTACCAGAGTTAGAAAACTATGAAAAAGATAATGTAGATGTGAATATTACCTACACAATTTACCAACTCGAAATTTGGAGTTTTAGGGTTATTTATCCAATTTTAGGAAATTATTTTAACTTCTTGGAGAGATAATTAATATCAATAAAAGTTAATTATTTTTAATAGTCATAACTAAATAAAATCATAGAAAAGAAAGGAAATGACATTCTACTAAGGGGATTAAGAAGATGAATAGGAGGCTGGGCAGTGGTGGCGCATGCCTTTAATCCCAGCACTTGGGAGGCAGAGGCGGGTGGATCTCCGTGAGTTTGAGGCCACTCTGGTTTACAAGAGCTAGTTCCAGGACAGGCTTCAAAGCTACAGACAGACCATGTCTCGCAAAACAAAAAATGAAAAACAAAAAAAAAAAAAGAAGAAGGTAAATAGGAACCTTGCATTCACACTCGTGGTGTGGTTTAGAATGCAATTGAGTGGCACAAACCAGAACAGAAACACTGTCAAAGAATATAAAGATCTAGTGGATGCTGTAGAGAATTGTGGATGGGATGTGGTTTCTAGTGCCTCACTGGCTTCCTAGGTAATGGGCTGATCCCAGGTGCTTGATGAGAAACTGACCCAACCACATGTGAATTGGTCTCCTATGCTTTCCTTCAAAATCTTAGAGGAAGTCTCTTTGCTCCTATGTGCAATATCAAAATTGGCCATCAATTCAGGCACAGCTCATGTTCCCTTGGCTGCAGCAGTGGATGGGAATGAGTGTATGGGTGACCGGATCTCAGAAACTATATTGCATCAGGCAGCATATATTATACCTGAGCATTTTTAACTAGCTCTTTTGGTCTTGAAATCACTCACAGAGATCTGCCTGCCTCTGCCTTCCGAGTGGTGGGAATAAAGATGTGAGTCACCATCCTGGCTAATGATGATTCTTAAAATGCACTCAAGGCATCTTTCCTATTGGTCCTTCTTTTAATTGTTCCATTTTTATTTTTATGTAATTGTCTTCTCTTGAATTTTCA
>NW_026067949.1:11366695-11413700 GCF_014885135.2 Alexandromys fortis
TATGTTTATCTACAGCTATGGATGTGTGTAAGATTTTGTCCTTTTTTGCTAATTACTTTCAGAAAGTCAATAGGTAACTATTGTATAATATATAACTATGTATAATGAAAATCATAGTGTTGAAACGAAAATGGTCTCTGGAAGAGTTTCCTACTTTATGGTTGAAAACTCTAAGGCCCAGAGACGCTAAGTGATGCCTACAGGGCCATAAAACCAAATCTTGGCAGAGTTGGACACTAAGATGTTCCCTTCCTCTTATTATCAAAAGGAATTGAATTCAACACACTTTAAAGGAAGTTAACCAACCCTAATAATTAGGATTCTTTGAAATGTAAAAATATTATTTATGTCTAAATTAGTCCGGGATAAGGTACTTTATGTGAAAAATAGTATTTACATACTTAATTTGTAGATTAGAATTTAGTTTTGAAACAATTGAATAATAAGTATGTCATCTATCCAAAGTGTATCCAGAAATTTGAAGCTCATGCTGTCTTCTACAAATTAGGTACATTGATTAATTGGCTTTTACATATATACCGCTAGATGAGCTGATTGTACATTAATTTTTGAGTATGCCTAATTTAATCAGCCTTTCACAAAGAATAAATTTATGAACAAATTTTACTCACTTTTATGGTATTTTGCTAATAGCCAGGATAATTTACGCAGGTTCTATAGACAATACTACCCGATTAGGAACAGTGAGATAAATCACACAATAAATGCACATTGAAAATCAGAAACGGGGATCTACCACAGGCCATGTTAAACTCTCACGCAAATGTCTCCAAAATTCCGATAGCTAGATACAGGGAATCCCAAGAGCAACAGAGGGAGAGAACCCCGGCCCCAGCCATGCTGAACACCAGCAGAGTCAAGCAGAAAATGAGAGGCCTATGCAGGGTGCAGTCCTCCAGTCGACCTCAGACTTGAACCCGTGACTGCACGTGGGCTCACGGGTACTCTCTCACAAGCACTATTGATTTCATTTGTAGGGAACTTCACCGGTGCTGTTCAAGGACTATGTGACCACAGACTGCTAGGGTCCTTACAGTTACTCTTCATGTAGATGCTATTTTTGAATAAAGATGTGTGTGAGTGAATGAAAGAATGAGACCCGAGCACATACCGTAGACTAGGCAATTATTCTAAGGAAGCAAAAAGTGCATAGTGCCACCATGTAAGGAAGAACAGAACAAAAGCCCAGTCAGGAACATACCAGCGCAGGAAGAAAGTCACCTCCCTGTCCTCCTCCAAATAGTCTCTGACTGTTCATACGACTTCAACTTTTTAATTTGAAAAACTTAAACAATCTTAAAGGGTAAGCACCTATTGGTTATTAATCATAGGCTAGGGGTCATTTCCCAAGGCTTCTAATAACTATGGAATTTCTTTTCTTTTAATTCAGCTGGATTTGTTCTGGGATGAACATTTTAGACCTTATCACAGATTTATACTTTAAAAAACAATTCTTCATATACCTGGTTCCCCTCAGAGAATCCATTTTTCTGGGAACTATTTAATTGTTCAATGCCATGGTTTGTAAAAGTTTATGGTAATATTTAAAGGTAAATGAACTTTAAGAAAGTCTCAAACTCTAGGGAGAGAATACAAGGGGGCGGAGGAGAAGGAGAGGAAGGGAGGGAAGGGGGGAGGGAGGGAGGGAAGAAGGGAGGGAGGGAGGAAGAAACAAAGAAACAAGAGACATTGAGAGAACTTTAAATGATAGGCTAATTGGCCAGATTCCTTAACACAGGATTTCAAAGAGCTGGAGACTTTCAGTTCCTTGCCAGATGAATGTATGGCTGGGAGCTGATCAGAAGGAACCCCGTGGATTCTTCACTCTCTAGCTACACCAAGCTCAGTGAGCTCCTTTTCCTAGGTCATCAACATCATCAGTCCCCCTGATAAAACAAAACCAACACAGCAATGATAGAGCTTGGGACTAGGGGCCAATCCTGGCCAAGGGAGCTGGAAGGGAATTGGGCGTGTGGAGTTCAATTCATCTTCACAAAGTGACAGACACAGGTTGATAGCAAGTGGGATACATCCAGCAAAGAGAACAAAAAGAAAATCAAACAAACAGCAACAACAAAACCCTAATGGAGAGCCAACTTAAAACAGGAAAGTTCCTAAGAGTCTTCTAAGGTAGGAAGACAGAGGGATTACACATCCCGAGAAAGAAATGCCTATTAAAATCAGCAGCAACAACAACAATACCTGTTGTATGAAAGGATCCTGGCTCACACCAGACAGGGACTACCACCCTGCAGCTGTAATTTAGGGAGCCAGAAACACAAAGTAGGGATGTTTGTAGCTACTACAGAACATGCCTGTGTCTAGGATAGGAATCCAGGTAGGAAGCAGAAGTTGGCACTTTTAAAGCAATGATTATTTTCAGAAAAAAACCCTCTTTCTGCATCCCGGACTACCACAATTGGAAAGAGGAGAGCTGAAAGAGAAAACTGTTTCTGGGCCAAGAGAGATTTTCCCCAAATCATCCGAATCTGCCTTGCAAGGCATCACCCTCCTGGCTACATATGGGACGAATAAAGATCACCCAGATGTTTTGTTTAATCTAGGTAGTATTTTTAAAATAAGAAGGGTGGAGGAAATCAGGAATTTCCAAGTCCTAACATGCAAAGTTAAAATCTGTGAGCATAGCAGGTGGTCTTAAAAAGTAAACCAAGAATGTACTTAAGCAGAAAGACTGCGTAAATGCTGTTTACTGCTTCCCAAGGTAGACAGAAGAAATCTCCAGCGCCTCATTTTTTCCATGACTGGAAAGGGAAAATTAAAGAGCCCTGCGAAGAATTGGCAAGCGACCGAACATAACCGTCAATGATCTCAGTAATCCAGATGCGTATAAACCTCAAAGGTGTTGTAATCCCTGCGGCCCCCCTCCACCTAGTTTAACAATGCAGGTGTCTTCAGAGTGTATTACTCACGCTATCTGCCAAATACGATACGTTCAAGCTGTGTCCACAGAAGATCCCAGCCCACTCCCCCACCCCTTTTGTCCCAGACAGACACAGACGGGAGCAAGCGCAGGGTCCACTTGCTCAGGCTTCTCAGGGGCAGTCAGCGCCCCTGCTGGCTGCTGGTTGTTGCTGGTCTGGCATTACCTTGAGCAAGTTGCGACTGCGGTTGTGTATGGGACTTCTTTTTGGAGGCGCATTTGTCTCTGCTGCTGTTCCTGTTCTCTGTGGGTTTGGTGTGAGGAGGGTCATCGCTTGTGGTCAGATACTTGAGAAGCTCTGAGCAGGGACGTCTTTGTGGCTTTTGCTGTTGACAAATGCTCTTTGCTTTATTGCCCCATGAATTCTCGGTCTTAAAAACAAGGCATAAAGAAAGCTAAAATTAGTGAAGTGAACCTTATCAGAATGGATATAGGTTTTCTGAAGAGATGAGATTTTCGGTGAAGTGCTCAGTCTAAGTGTACTGGATCTATGAGCTGTGAATAATTGTTTGCAGAACAAGGAAGAAAATTACATTTAAAATTCCTAAATGCCATTTATGCAGCTTTTTATTTCATTTCTCCTACATCCCGATGTTCCTACTCAGCAACATGTAACTAACAAGACCCTACAGCGCCTTTACTGTGAGGAAAGAAAAAAAAAAAAAGAAAGAAAGCTGCTTTAAACCTTAATTTACCGCTGATTGCTGAGGCCCAGTATTCACAACTCTCTTAAGTACCCCTTAACGCTCCGCTTTCGCTCACAGCGAATGGCAAGACAAACATTGTTTAATACAGCCCGCTAACTGAATTATGTCATTGCCAGCATTTTCTCCAATTAATGGCAGAGACGGATCTTTTGCAGGGAATTCGAAACCATCTTTGTCAGGTTAAACAGCTGGCAAAAACAGCCATCCTGCATCTTAAAGCCGTCCACAGACCACAACTACCAGCCTACCAGTAAATCGTGCCGTTGTACAGACCACTGCATGCATTAATCAAGTGGGAAAGGAATTACACATTCCGATCATCAGAAAAAAACAATGCCTAAGGGAACTCTTCCTAAGATCCCCCAAGCTCCAGTGTTTGGAGACAAGACACACTTCTGGTCTGCTTCCCTCTAGGGTCAGCTGCCGGATCCTGGCTGAATGAACACCTGCAAACTTTATGTCCCTTCGTTCCACGGATTTGTGCCATCCCCACCCCCTTGCTTTTTGCTCTGTTTTAAAAGGTTTGCACACGCACCTTAACAACTGCAGGGCTTGTTCTGATCCTGTGGTTATGGTTCGCATGGTTCTGAGTGCTAAGACCGCTGCATTCATTGTAGCACAGCTGAGTATTGGCTGGTGCCAGTAAGAGCTTCTTAAGCTAGACATGCCAGGGAAGGAAAAGCAGGAAACGTTATACAGCTTCTGAACTTCAGACTGGTAACTGAAAGTTGACAAAAAGCAATTGAATGTCTCTTTAACTATACCACACTTTAGCACAAGAATGGTAAAGGAAACAGCTTTATTAAAAGTAAGAAAAGATTTTATCATTACAGTGCTACCTCGGAAAATATTCCCTTACCGTTTATTTGAGACTTGGCATTGTTACCCTCAATTTTTAAATGACTGTTTATGTAGAATAATGGTGCAATCTTCCCTAAAATGATTCCGAAAGCAAAACTATCTGGGGTAAAGAAGGCTGCCTTGCCCACTAACACTTTGGGGGCAGAGGTTAGATACTACATCTTTCTCCTTTTCTTCTATCAAATTCGCATGATCATCAATAAAAACATTTCTGAACCATATTTCATAACTAAATATATAAGCTGATGAATTAAAAATATGTGGATTAGAGCAGTGGCTAGCACTGGTGTGAATAAAGAAAGGCTTTGTAAACAGGGTGCTGTTCAACAGCCTACATGTTGGTCACAGCACAAGACAAGCATTTGCTGTTGGGGCTTGCATCTTTGCTTTTTGAGTAAGAGCCTCCTTATGCAAAGACTCACTCCTCCCTAGCCTCCTAAGCAGCTGGGTCATCCGTTTGCCCTACAATGCCTAGGTTTATCACTTATTTCACGACCCTAATTTCTTTATTCAAGGACTCTCAAGAGCCTCCCTGCCCTTGAATCCTATCCATGCAGGATGCCTTTACCTCCACAACACTTCCCAGCTGAACAAACTGTGTAGATGCAAATCCTTGCTGAGGAATTAGGATACTAGACCGAGACCCAGTGACACATGGTAGGCATGGAGAGTGAGGAGTGATTTCCACATGTAATATTCTCCTGAAGAGCAGAAGTCTTAGACTACAAAGAGGAAGCAAGCAGATCTCCATATGTTCATGTAGAGTTCCTTCAGACTTAACAATTTGGGAGAATCAACCTCCAAATAGCATGCCGGAGTATTTTATTAATGTTAGAACAATGGTGTTCCATAATTTACACAGCACTGCTCTCCCATGAGATTTATAGCAAATGACAAATGGCTATCATAGATGGGGAGGCAAATGGCACTCAGAACTAATAAAATTCTGGTCAAGCATTTAGTTGAAAAGAAACGTCACTCCTCATGGCCAATGGATTTATTCTCCGTTGCCTACCACAAATTTCAGAAACTTGGGCTGCAGATAAGCTATTATTTTCCCATCTTCTTAAGAAATGCTGATCTAAAGTCTTAAGCTACAGCATACTGCCTGACTTGCAATTCTATTTTTAGAATCATATGCAAAGAAATGTAAACATTATTATATAATCTGTAACAGCAAAAACATGGAAAGAAAAAACTAAACACCTCACTGGTACTAGATTGCCTAATAAATCAAAGCATCTCCATACAAAAAAATACTATGCAACCACCAAAATTGTTGCGTATGTCGAAGCCATATACATAAACAATAAAAATAGACCTGGCAGGTCAGATTTGCATATGTGCACATATATGTGGATATATATGTGTGTATGTATAACAATAATAATTAAAGAAAAAGAGGCTATTAATTTGAGAGCAGGGATCATGGGAGGGTTAATAGGGAGGTACCAAGGAGAGAATGGAAAAATGATAGAGAAGGGGAAAATTGATAAAATTATATTTTAATTTAAAAGTCATAGAAATAAAGACATCTTTAAAAATCATAAAATGCAATGACATATCCATCTTAAATTTTAAATTAAAAACATTCAGTTATTTTGATATGATAAGGTCTTAAAAACCACAGGTAAATGTTTAGTCTTTTTTTTCTAGATCTTGCTCTTCTCTTAAGGCTTTTATCATGAACTTGAATAATTCTTAGAGAAACGATCACACGCATAATAAGAGTAAAAGATTGTTGTCATAAACAACTTCCATTATGCCACATAAGAAATACCTTATCAACACTTTTAGTAGGGAATTACAGAATTGGAAAATCTAGGCTGACGGGTAAATTTCTTTTCATTTGAGTCTGAATTAAAAACCCAAACCTGATTATTCCTACAGAGCCATGCACTGGTCAGTCAGTGGCAACTCTGACCACTGTTTAGACAGTAGGAAGGGTTCTTACTAGAGACGGCTCTTCTGCCTCCTGAGGTGGAGGGGTGCCGTCAGGCATGGAGGAAGGACTGGCCTCGTTGTCAGTGGTCACGTCTCCATCTGTCAGGGCATCAAATGAGGGCAATCCGTCTTCATCCACAGGGAGACTGTCCAGTGTCTCTGTGAGAACTGCTAGCAAGTTTGCCTCATTCTCTTCATCTATCTTCTGCAGAAGCAGTGAAAAAAAAATACAGACGACATGAGTGAGTTGACATGAGGAGGCAGGCACCAGGATTAATTAGAAGGCTGAACATGTCCGGGTGGGTTGAGGAAACTGTATGTGATATTCTCGATGCCCATGCCAGAACACAAAAATTATGTCTTCCACAAACTCCTAAACCATTTTTAGTCTAAATCATATGATTACCAAATACATTTACTGATCTTGGAGCTGTCTGGTTTAGCAATCTGCTAGGTCAGTCCTTAGTACTCCTGCATCTTCTGTTGTGTTAACAGTCTTTTACACATCCTTGCATCTTCTGCCTCTCACATAAGAAATCTCATCTAATCTTCATACACAGTTCTTAGATCTCCCACTCACTATGCCACCCCAAATATTTAGACAATGTTTTCCTTGAACACCATCAGAAACTTGAACGACGCAAAGGGAATCTACACACTTTTGTGATTTCAGTTACAATCTCATCACTGCTCACTCCAAAATCATTTATTTCTCTTCCTGACATCCCTCCCAACTTAAGTCATAAATCTCTGCCCACTGGATACTTGTACCATATAATGGCTCTCTTGTCTCCAAAACCCAAACTTGGGACCTTTCACAGCAAAACTACTACTCTTTTTCTTAACTCCTTTAGTTTGAATATCAGTTCTTCTGACTTGTGCTCTGAAATGCCTGGGCTCCTTGTTATGAAATCAGTTGCTAAGGGGAACTTCCCTTTGCATTGTATCTTAACTAAACTCATCTCTGGTGCCAAAGATATAACTTCAGCATAGTATGGTTTCCAGTAGGGGCTTTGCTTCTGTGGTGTATTCCAACCTTCTGTCCTTCTGCCTAAACTCATTTTCATTGATGCTCACACAAACTAACATCATCCTGTACCTTCCACGGATATTACTGAATGCCTTAATCTTGGCAATGTCATGGTAAGGACTAAACATGGAAGAAAAAAGATCGAACTCTTCCCTTTAGTCCAAAGGTAAACAGTCTATGAATGATATGAACAAATTATATAAAGGATAATATTAGTCTTGGTTCTCTGTATAAAACCTGTAATATCTATATCTGTTAAGATAAAAGTAAGTTCTTGTCTATGCATGTAATCAATCAACCCCAGCACTGGGCACGTGGAATAGATACTCCCTGGTTACTCAGAATAATTCATTAACAGCATTTATTGGCACCCACAGAGACTGTGCACATCATTTTCTATTCTTTCTTTTAAAATTCTACATTGTTTATCCAATTTGACCTGTTTCCAACATTCTTTTTCTTTTGTCAAGTTCTGTATGCTATGACATTAACAATATAGCTAAATTATTCCACAAAATTATATTACAAAATGCACCTAAGCTGCTGACATCTAATAAAGCTGGCAATACCCACCCTTCCTTTCTCACTAGCATTGAACTTCGGTTAATTGACCTGACAAAATTACAAGAATCACAGAAAAAGACAGCTAATCAGAAAATCAAATTGTATTACTAGAGAAATTAGGCAGGGCCTTATCATGTAGACATTCTATTTTCACGAGAAAAAAAATGTTTTCCCTCATTACTGGTCACGCTCTATCTAGGAGTCAAATTACAAGCTTGGCTTTTGTTTGTTTATTTGTTTGTTTGTTTGTTTTAGGTTCAAGAGGCCAGGAAGAATCATTTTATTCTCTGTGGGCATTTAAAAAACTCTTTAACACTTGCATATGGCATCTTCCTACTGTACCCGGGTTTGAGGCTATAGACACATTGCAATGTGACAAATGGATTGAGTTTTAAGTTCTAATGAAGAAGAGAAACTCAACCAGAAGCTTGCAATCCATCCCTTTCAGAGGGCACACTTACTTCCATCAACTAAACGTTCCTCACAATCTAAACTGCACAACAACAAACCAACCAACCCTCAGTTCCCAATGCTTCTGTGTCCTTCCATCTACTCCCAATAAGAGAAATAGTAAAATATTTTCCATTTTCTGATTTATACCATAATCTAGTATCAAAAAATTCTAATGACTCAATTTTTTGTACTCCTAAATTCTAATTACCACCATATACCAAAAATAAACCAAAATTAAATGTAAGTCATCAAACTTTTCTCAATAAAAGTATATTTAAATAAAATACACCACTGTAAATCTTATCAAATTAACGAGATTTGCATTACTATAAATGACTATAATTCTAATAAAACAATCTTTGAGGACCTCTCAAATACATACATGTACCCAAATATATGTGCACAATTTCATTAAATTGAACACTTTTCATAAATGCCTATCTCATTTTCAAAAAGGTTCAATTCACTGACGTCAAAAAAAGAACTCAAGAAAAATTGGTAAGAGTGTTTACCAATAAATGAGTAATTTTGTTTACCCTGATTTAAATTTTGTATTTGGCTTTCCAGAGAGACTACACGCTGCTATTTGCTTTCAATCACAGGATACAATAGCGCCTCAGCTCTATCCGTTGGGTAAACAAACTCTGGTAATTTCAATCAAGTCAAAATGACAAAGAACACTTAAATTAACTAGTTTTCACCAATTTCTTTAATAAGCCTAAGCGAATGTATATGCACACAATGGCAGCAATATTGGAGCCTGATAATGTCATAATTAATTTACAAGATCTTATCAACCCACCAACTTTTGAAACTCTCCTCCCTTGAAAGCACAGTAAGAATGGAAGGCTTCTGGAATGGGATATTGCTACAGTAAATGTGTGCGTGGTTGAGACATGGGTGAGGAGACTACTCTATCCAACCAGTACATACAAATAAGACCAGCCTTTTTACACCATCAATTAAAGATGGTTATTGGGTATGTTTACTATTCCTGTATGTCCAGGTGCTCCGTGACCATTTATTTTGTAATGTTTGTTCTGAATTTTGGAAGAATGGGTGTTATAATTTCAAACTCTGCTTTTTTTCATTAATTAGGGGAACCTAATGATATACCTCTGCATCAAAGATCAACCATTTTTCCTAAGTGTAAAATTGAGCGGCTGCTGTCCCTCACTGTGGCAATTTCAATTAGTTTTGGGTGAGTTTCAAAAGTCATCCTCACAGAGAAGACAATGGATATGACAAAGAGGACTCTCTTAAACAATTAATGTCACTTTCCACTATTGCTCTGGTCCCAATTTACAGAGCAAATCAATCAAAGTCACCACGGATGAAGCACAGAAGCCTATGAATACATGTCTGTTCACATGTGACAGGGAATGGAAGCACATGAGTGAGCCAGGTGACACTGAACGGGACACTTTCACAGCCTTCACCTTTGCGCCCCTCTCCAGCCACATGAAAGAATGATATTATAAGATGGAGCATCTCTTGGCACTGTCTAAAACAGTAGTTCTCAGCCTGTGGGTCATGACCCCTTTGGGGATCCATAACATATATCCTGCATAGCAGACATTTACGTTATGACTCATAACAGTAGCAAAAGTATGATTATGAAAGAGCAAGAAAATAATTCTGTGGTTGGGGGTCATCACAACATGAGACACTGTAATAGAAGGTCACAGCATTAGGAAGGGTGAGAACCACAGCTCTAACAGATTGAGAAGATCAAGAGTGAAAGAGCTGATCACCACAAGGTGTGTGGACATCACCAGCTCCATTCGATTCCTTGCAGCTGAAGAGAGATAGGAAAGCCCAGGTCAGCAGAAAGAAAAGCACCTCCGGAGCTGCTCTGCAGCCATCAAGGGCATGTCCTGTGGGCAGCTTCAACCCTGGCCCCTCCTTACATGGTCCAGTTCTGCTGCTAGTCTTCTGACCTAAATAAAGGTCTGTGTGTCTGTAAAACTCCGCTCTCCAAGGGCTCTCCAGGAAGAAAGGAGGCGCAGCAACAAAACCTCACTCCAGGTGTAAAGAATTTCCTGTGGCAGATAATACACTGGCGTTTGTACTGACAACCCCAAATCTGGAACCTGCAGCAATTCCGAAGCCATGCCTCATCATTAATAAATAATGGTTCTGAACAGTCAACAGACTCTGGAGTCTCATTGCTGCTCTGTGAGACTTCAGTGTTCTGAAGTGGCTTGTGCACTGGGTGTGATATAATCCAAGTAGCACAATGAAAGATGGTAGACCATGTTCCTGTGGCCTCCTGAGGTCACCTGAAGATTTAAAATCCCAGATGCAAGGCCTGAACTGGACTGTCTTGCTTTCCTCATAAGAGCAAAATGGATCTTTCAGCTGATAAAGAAAACATGGTGGTTGGGCACACAGCAATGTCAGCTTATCCAGCCACATGCCCTAGAGAGCAAATAAATCCACCCCATCAGGGAGAAGATGAAGGACTGGGTTGCTAAGGTACACCTGGAGGGAGAAACCCAGAGGAGAACTGCATGTGGCATTCCCAAAGGTTTCTAAATGCAGCCTATTATGGAAAGACCATGCCCTACTCATGATAGTAATTTTTTCTGCATCTTGTAGCATTGCAATTACACTCTGCATCCCCACATTCTCACACTCGCTTGATCTCTGTTTGATAAAAATAGTTTAATAGCCATTTAATCACAGCTTCATTATCCTAGCTCTCTTAATGTGAATTAGGCCATGAGAATTCTAGCTTCCTCATTATTCAAATCATCAATAAGAAGGAAACAGGGGGGGTCTTCTTATCGCTCACTAATCAATTTCAGTTTCTTAGGAACTGTTGACTTAGAGATCAAACTCTGTGAGAGGTCACTTAACCTTACAGTGTCTCTATTTTCCTGTGCAAAGTTTCGGTTTTTCTGCCTCATTCCTGTTATGGATTTTTTTTATTCTTCTGAATTTATGATAAACAAAAGTGTCAATGCAACTTGAGAATCTTCAAGATGGGTTCCCAGAAGTATTTGCAGTGTGTATGCCCATCATCTTGATTACTCACGTTTGAATCTTCTTCCATGTGCACAATCTACCACTGACTTTCCACTCCGGGCCAGCTTCCCCCAAGTACCCAGCATGCCCTAGGCCTCTTTCTTGCCCTATCCTGCTGATTTGGAAACAGCTAATGAAGACGAAATTAACTTCTCCTTTAAGTGAGGCCTAATTAGGAAGGGAAATCTGTGAGAGTAACATCTGGTAGTGTATTCCAAAGCCAAATATAAATGACATTTTTGGATTATCCATGATTTTGGATTATTTGTTCTGCCACATCCTACCAAGAGTTCAAATAACTAACTAAGAAGTGACTTTTAAGATGGATTTGAAAGTTCAAGTGAGAAATCCAATTGATCACAGGTACCCTTACCTGAATCTCCATGCACAGAGTCCTTCGGTTCCCTGGGTGTAAATTGGCCAACAACAACAAAGATGTCTACATGTGTGAATTTTAGATTTGATGCATAACATTCAAAGATTCAGAAAAAGATTCATTCAAAGTAAAGAAAATAAGGTTTTGCTGTTGTTGTTGTTTTGAAATGAAGTTAAAAGTTAGCAATCTAGACTAAGGCCATAAAATCAAGCTGGTTTTCATGTTTTCTTTGAATGACTGTAGTCAGGGTAGATGCTGTTTCTCTCTTTAGTGCCAGTGTGAGCTCTGAGAGGTTTGGGCTTTTGAGGAAGGCGGGGTGAGGAGTTTTGAATATCTTTAAAAAGCTCTTTTGCACCTCTTTCTTCTTTCCCTGTACCTGTCACAATCCACTGTGGTATTTCTTGCTTCTCAAAGCAGGGGCACCAGAAGCTGGTCTGCCTCCTTTCTCTCACATCCAACAAGAAAGAGGTAAGGTCTCCACATAGCCCACGTGGGGGGCTCCTTAACCTTTCACCATTCTGTAAAAGGGTCCCCCAAAATATTCCACTAGCTTTTATCTACCATATGGAGTACAGGCAGAAGAAAGCATGACATTCAAAAGCCCACAAGCATACGTAAGGAGCAGACAGTAACTCAAATAGATCTCCTTAACTTCTAGCATACATTAGAAGACACTTCAGTGTGTTTTCAGTTTTCATAGAGACACCAAGGGTTTGCTTAGGACCAACAACTTCTGCTGAATGATAAAGTTGCTAAAATTTGGGAGCCAAAAAGATAATACAATTTTAAATTCATTATTGGAGCACTTCACCACAAACACACAAATCATTTGAAATGCTATACGTTTATAATATCCCTCTTAGAACCCATAAGTATATATAACAAGTACATATTTTAAACAGTATTAAGTCACACACACAAATAAATATGTGTATATATGTATGTATGTATGTATATATATATATATATCAGTCTCAGTCTGTCCTTGTTGACTAGATAACAGTATATAATCAATACTTAATATTCTCTGCTTCAGTTATCCATTTTAACCAAGGAAAGCAATGATCAAGAACTAGGGATAATTCTTACAAAGATGAAACAAAATTCAAGTGGAAATAAAATACAGGAAAATCTGAAGATTATTTTTTTCTGCATGGATATATTTAGATCTGTAGGAATCCATTTAATTCCCATGAATACATATGGCCCTATTTAAGCAGGCATAAAATTCATATTCACATCTGTACTTAGACTCCATTCTAACTTATTAACTTATATCATAATATTCATGAGTTAATAAGTATGTACAGAACATGTGGAATTCATTATTCTGAAGCTGCCGTAGAAACCAATGTGTAGACACAGGAAGGATCGACAGAATGGTCGGTGTGGGTAAAATGAGCTCTTACAGAGGAGAAACAGAAAAAGTGACATTTTATATCTATTTCTCACAGTAGGAGGAATAAGGAACTGAGTGGTCGCATTGAGCAGGAAGCTCAACGGACTCAAGAAGAGTCAGCAAGGCATTCTTTTTGACCTTGGCTGTAAATGAAGAGAAACATCATTGCAAAAAGTGCAAGGGCACCAGACAGCCGGCTAAGAGAACAGATGCTTCCGTTCTCACTGCTAGCAGCTGCACAGCCTCAAGTGGAGCAACTCAAATCTGGCTGCATTGCATGATCTAGAATGACCATCCTTTTCACCCCCGCCTCTGAGCTTCATGCCGCCCAGATGCCTAAACAACCCTGATAAAAAGTCCGTCATGGCTCACCCTCTCCCTGCCAGTTCCCACGCATGCCCTCTCATATCTCTAATAACACACTCAAAACTCCAAAGAGTAACATGCTAGCTAGGTGTTCACCAGATGATGTATTATCCAAATTATTATGATCAGCTACGCAGGGTTGGCCCACACTATCACAGGTTAAATGGGGCACATTGTTATCCTTTTCAAAGTCAATATCATGTCCCCCATCAATGTCACCACTTACCTGCCCGAATTCTTGCCATCTGGTCCACAAAGCACCAGTCATTCTCTCCTAAGACCTTGGCATTGGATGATTCCTATTCTACAAGGCTCTTCTGCCAGGTGGCCACAGGTTCTGCCCCCTTTCCTTTCATTCACTCAAAAATACCCTCTCAATGAAGCCTCTGCACTGATTCTAGAGACATTCTAGCTACTTTCCCTAGCCTATTATTCCTTTGGCACCCATCTCTATAGCTCAGAGTGTATCTTACTGATTTTTCTTGCTCATAAGCTATCTAAAACAATGTCTCTGAAAGGGCTATTTGATTATTAATTGGATACTTGGCATAAGAAGCTGGGAGTACAGCTGAGTGGTAGAGAGCTTGACTAGCATGTGGGAGGCTGTGGGTTTTAGCACAGAAAAAAAAAGACAGTTGGCATATTGGAGATGGCTAATTTAAATGAATAAGAACTTTTCAGAACACCCAGAATATATTGTGACATTTCATTTTTCTTTTGTTTTTAGTTTTCTCTGTAATTTCCACCTCCTCCCACCCCCCAGCATATTTATCTTCTTAATAATGTTTATCTTAGACTATGATTTAGAATTAGTTTGCATTCATCTCACACAGGCCAGATGATAGCCCAGGCAAGCAGCCAATATATTCTTGGTGTGAAAGAAGGAAATATGAAGAACTAGGAACACAGAGGGGCTACTTCTTTTTGTATTTGAATCTGTATTTTGAATTTGTCCCATGGACTCTGAACCCATAGGAATAAATGCAATGCCCATGGATGATAAAAGAAGAGATTTAGATGAGACATTTTAAAGACAGAGGGTAATCCAATCAGCCTTGTTTGGGGGAAGGACACTGGAACACATCACCATGCAGCCAATTTGCAAACATGTCAGAAGAAACAGAATGGTTGTATGAAAAGAAAGTCATGCCATATAAACCTATGATCCACCCAGTTGGGAATCCCAGGGGACCAAAAGAGAAGAAGCAAATAACCCATTCCATCAGGGCCAGAATCACCTGTGTCACTACAAAACCAGGTCTTCTCTGAGCAGTGGGTTTGCATTCATCTTAACCTGGGATTTAAATTGGTGTTCTGTGAAACAGTTGACATTAGAGCAGTCACTGCAAGAACCAACAGTGAATATCAGTCTCGTGCATGTTATATACTTATGTCGCAGGTTTTAAATACTTATATGTTTTAGAAAGAAACAATTCCAATGAGTTATTTAGCCTATAATGAACAGAGGAGACAATGCCACTGCATTAACCATGTGATGGAATCATTTTGTGTTTGTCTCAGGATTAGGAAAAAAGGGAAAAAGGGAGGGAGGGAGGGAGGGAGGGAGGGAGGGAAGGAGGGACGGAGGGACGGAGGGACGGAGGGACGGAGGGACGGAGGGACGGAGGAAGAAAGGTGAGGGAGAGCTATGTGAACTTGGAAACACAAACATTTAGGATTTCTCAGTCCTCTTTGATTAAACCAAAATAGAAAATAATCTGTTCCTAAAAGTAATTATAAGATACCGATCATTATTTTACAGTTATTTTTTTCTGTTCATTTAGTATTATAGTTCTCTTAGATAGGTATTATTTTAATTTAAAATATCAAAAAGAACAGTTTACTTTTAAACCTATTTTCATTTATCCTTTTAGAATTTTGTCTCTGTAAGCAATGTATTTTGATGGTGCTCACTCCCAATCCCTTTCTACAAACTCCTCTAGCTCCCTGCTAAGTCCCTTTCCCAACTTCGTGACCTCTTCTTCTTTAGTTTTAATGATCCACTGAGTCCAGTCCATGTGGACATAGATGTAAAGCTATCCAACAAAGTATGGTCAATCTACCAAGGGTCACCCCCCCCCCCAAGAAACCCAACTATAGTCATCAACTGGCAACAGAACTCAGCTAGGAGAGGAACGTTGTGAGTCCCTCCCCTACCCATTCAGTAATGCTGGCTGACTTGATCTTGTGAATGTCTGGAGCTGGCAACTATAGCTACAGCAAGTGATTTTGCTGAATGCTTCCCATGTTTCTAATGCTGAGTTAATTAGTATATACACATTATTTCATTTAAACTATCTATTTAACACTACTATTAGTCTAAAAATCATGCGCCTAATGAGAGGCAGAGTTGGATATTAAGTTAAATATATTTGATAAAGTATGGCTACCCACATTCTTTACTGGAATTTTATGGGAGAGTTTATAGAAAAGGGGAGCTAACTTGGGCTATTCTAATCTATCATCATATCGAAGGCAAATCTATATTTAACAACAAATAAAACCAAAATGTCCGGGAAGCTATATGCAAAGAAACAGAGCAATCCTCCACGTGACAAGAGAGGATGACTTTGAAAATGCTTCTCACTTGTTTTGCTAGCTCATGTTCCATCATAATCCATCTTTACCCGCAGTGGATATGATTGGTTGTTCTGCTAGAATATTCTTTATCTTGCCTTCATGTGTTCCTAATTTCCCCATATAAAAGCTGACATTAATCATTCTATCCTCAAAAAAGGTAACTTTGCACAATCGCAGATTTTCTAGACATCTCAAAGCTAACCACTTCCTTTCTGAATCACAGGTGCCTTAAGAAACAGAAACAGAGTTCTGGACCCCAGTGTAGATCTAGATTCCTAACTTCAGCAGGGTAGCATCACTGGAAATAATGAGTGGATGAAACCCATCTGGATAAGGATCCAGAGTTACAGAACAAGAAGAGGAGCGATCAGGTAATTTAACCACTCATCCTTTAAAGGCTTCCATAATACCAGGATATAATAACATACGAGTAGCAGAGAGTGAGAGTGTAGTGTCAAGTCATGCCATACTGTTGTTGCATGGGAGATGAAAAGAGAGACTCAAAGTATTGAGCAAATTTTTCGAGGTCAATTCCCAGCTGATCTAAGTCTGCATAAGAATGGGAAAGAGAAACAGAGAAAAGCAGAGAGGAAGAGAGCAGTTGAAGGAATAAGCAGCTTTAGGATGAGAACTTTGGTGAATAAGAAATTAAATTTATAAAGGTTGCATTTCAATAGTCAAAAATTGTAACCAGCAATCACCCATGAGCCCTCTTCAGTCCAGACATCAGCACCAGGTCTTCAGATAGGAGATGACTATAAATAACTTATAAGGTTTTATTGTGGCAAATTAGCAGACTACATGAATCAAGGACAGAGACAGTACTTTTTTGGAGTGACGATGTAAGCAATCTTTATTCTATATATGATAGTACATTTTCTGCCTAAAAGAAATGCTTAGACAGCAACATCATAAAGGTCAATGTTACTTGTTCACAAAGACTTAGCACCACGAGATATGTGTGAGATTGCGCAGCTGCAGATCCCCGGCACCTGGATCTATGTGGCATTTCAGGTTGGGTACACTAAGAAGCAGACAGTGTCAAATGATCTGATTACTGTGCTAGCCCAGCAATAGCATAGAATGAGCAAAAATTGTCTCTGGGTAGCTGCAAGCTATTCAGAGGCGAGCCTGTCCTCTGTGGGGCCATCTGGGGTAAAGGAAATCAAAGTGTGCTTCCTGGTAATCCTCTGTGCTGTCCCTGGCCCTTCCCCAAGAGAGCAGAAGCCATTAGAGCTGAGATTGGATCTGAGACTCCTTGAGCAACTTTCATATCCCACTAAAGTGCTCTGCACAGAGGAGTGGGCTGTCAATAAATAATTGCCAAATAAATACAATATGAGACCTCAATGATTTCACATCTAACAAATCTACATGGGGTTTGCTTGCCAAAGTGTCTGAATAAGTTTGCAATCTCTTAGGATTTAGATGCTGAGCTTCTTTTTAATGCCACGCTGAGTGTACCTTTCATGAAGAATCTTTAAACACTTTCCACTGAGTTAGTTCTCAGTGCAGGCTCCTTTGTGGCTATTGGTGATTGGTATGCATATGCTGGGAGCATGCATCATAAGGAAGCGTGAGACACCCTTTAGACAGAGTGTCCTAGAAGAGCCATAATGTTTTTTAAGTGAGTTGGATAGCAGAGCCTTAAAAAGCACATTCCCCTGTAACAGCATGGGAAATAACAAGAGTGGGCCAGGCCAATCTGGATAAGAATTCAAGAGCTACAAAACAGCAAAAAGAAAAGTTTGGTAATGAAAATACTTCCCCTTCACTCCCTTCCATAATACCAGGATGTAGTAACACACAAGCAACAGACAATGAGAGTGCAGAGTCAAGTCAGGCAATGCTACTACATAGCACGTGAGAGGACCCGCACTCAAAATGCTGAACAAAGTTCTTCAAGATCAAAGATCTACCAACCAAAGTCTGCATTTGTTCTGATCTAGGCCAGTGTGATGGTTAGTTTTGCCATTGGATCCTGTTGCTTCCCGGGAGAATAAAAGAAAGTAACATTTAAAGAAGTATTTTTTTTTCTTAGAGTGCTATTTTTCTTTTTTAATATTCAACAACATTTAAAATGTCGTCGAAGGAAAATTCCAATATATTTACTTCCAAAGAAATCGTGGGCCATAATTACCAAATTATGTGTCCAAAGCTGTATTTTCCAATAGATAATGTGCACCTTCGAGTTAGGTATTGTGATTTGCACATCAAAATGATCGGGGACAACATTAATAATTACTATTTGAGACTTTACTATATACCAGGCATTCTTGATCCTGGGAATATAGCAACGAACACAAATAAATAAAATCCTTTCCCTCAGAGAGCTTATTTTGAACAAGAAAGGAGCCCAATGACTGACATCCTAAATTACTATAAACATGCTAAACAACTGTGAAGAACAAAGAATGGCTAGGGCAATCTGAATGCTACTTGTGGTTAAGAAAAGCCAAACATATTTAAGAATCGGATTTAATTATAAAAGCAGAGCATGAATAGTTTGCTTAGGAAAGACTTCACACTGAGATAACTTAGAAGCACTTAAAGTTGGAAATATAATTGGTACTACAAGGACTGGACTCACGGAACAGTTAGCCGCTATCTTTTATACGAAATGAAAAGTAGCTGGAGCGCGGTATTTCTCAATACCGGCTACTCAATAGAATCATGTATGCACTTTAAAAATATTTATGCTTTAGCCCTTCCTCCAGAGTAATTAAATCAGTACCTTTGCAAAGGGGGAGTTAGTGTTTTTAAAGCTTCCCAGGTGGGATTCCAATGGAAGCCAGGATTGAGAGTCACGCCTTTGAAAGACTAAGTGCTAGAACCTTTGAGGAAAGAGGAAAATGAGTGTGCCCATCACGTGTCCAAGCAAACAAAGCTTGCCAGTGTGTAAGGTTCACTTGTCTTGCTCCTGGATGCCCAGGACCCTTCACATGTATCAGAAATACTGATGCTACAACCCATCCTGGAGCCTGTACTACAGGGGCTTTCTTTTCAAAGTTCCTCGGCTATTTGTCTTCATCTTATTTTAAAACTTTTAGCTTCATTAAGTAGATCTCTAGTATAGAAAAGGGACACCTACCAACCAAGAGCTTCTACTAGCAATGTCAAATGGATGGTTTGTATAAACCATCAGGCCTCATAGACCAGACAGCATACTGACACATGGGACTTCTAGGGGAATCTGTATGAGCAGATTTTTTTAACATCTATTAATATGATAGCATGCATTTTAGATTAAATAATTAAAAATATTTACTGAATTTGGATTATACTTTTAGATGGATTGAATTAATATTTTGCTCATAAAACATTATGACAGCAAATAGAAAGTAACTTCCAGTGTAAAAATAGCAATAGAATTTGTATGAGACTCTAGCAAGGGTCGTGGACCAACAGAATCCTAACAGTAACTGTACCTAACCTGCTCTGAATCCTCAGTACCCCAGCTGGTAGCAACAGTGATAGACAAACTTGCCAATACTCTTGGGATGGTGTAGCTATAGTCTGTATTAGCTAGAGTTGGCTGGTCCCAGTGTGGATCCCTTTACTTCCAAGGCACTGTGTGAAAACAATAGTTTTAGCAATTGATAGCAAAGTAGTTAGATGCCACTAAGGCATCAATTGCTGCTCAATTTGTCCCTGGAAGAGCATTCAATATTCTCCAAACATTAACCCAAGGCCTCTCGATTCACTACTCTCTTCATCAATAGCATGTCTATTGTGAATAATTACAAAACATAGATTGGAAATCTTATGGGATTTTTGCCTTAGAGGAATGAAATTAAGTTCTAATTTTGTAACATAGAAACTTGTGTCATTTGGGAAGTCACTTGGGGCCACTGAACTCAGCACTGTCAACTAGAGAGGGTTGGTTGGTAATAGTACATGATGCTGTACGTCAAGCATAGCACAGACCTCCATAGAAACATTTCCTACTCAAAAGAATTTTCAAAATGTTGCATCATCAACAAAGAACAAACATTCCAAAGATTTCTCAGGAAGGTGTGTGGCATAAGAAGTCTGACTGAAGATGAGCCACAGCCTCATCTCCACCAGTGTGATTGGCCATAGTTAATAAAAGGTTCACAGATACTGATTTCAAATCCCAGCACCCCACCTAGAGTAATATCATTTTTAAAACACAGTAGGAGCCAATGATTCATAGGAAATATAAACAGAAAATAAATAGAATGGGTTTTTTAGGATGATAAAGAAGAAATAAACTGATTTGTCTTATTTAAAAATAAGACTATTCTTATTTGTAGGGGACATATTTGTCAACAAATATGGTAGATAATTCACTCAAATTCTTTAATAAAAGGTCTATTGTATAGATATAACAAACACATTGCCATACTTAACCCTTAAATATGAATAGATACTGTGTCTCAATCAAAATAGAAGGGCCAAAATAAGTAGTGAAGCTGCTCCAAGAAACACTTACCAATTCACAAGCCAATAAAATTATTTGTTCCATTGAAATAAAAAAAGGTTAAGTTATGATAATATTGAATAAAAAAGTGAAAATTGGGAAAGGACACTAGGAGAATAGAAGGAAACCTGATATTATTCTCACTTTTAGTTGGAGATGAAGTTCCCTTCCGTATTTTGCTCTTCATTGGTGCTGTGGACTTTGGAAAATAATTACTGCCTTTACAATGTGAATTAAGATTTTAATCACCACTCAGAACGTTTCACTAGCTCTTTGTTCTCAACATTATGAAGATTTTCTTGGGTAGCTGTAGCTCTAATAAAGTAGAAGACTCATCTTTGAGCTTCTAGTGTGATCATCTGAGTAAACAGCCAGGGAGGCTAAGTAGAATCAGGTAGCACTTACCGAGGAACCTGAAGGTAAACTCCTGGTGTGCAGAAACAGCCCACATATACAAGGTACAAGAAGCCATCAAGATACGACCACCTGATGACCCGAAGTCTGATGTATGACCGAGCATATAGGGTTTGAGTGCTTATTGATAGTATTTTCATCTTCAAAAATAAAATCTAAGCTATCTCAAGATAAAGGTAAAAGACCATATGACATGTGAAATATTGTTATACACTGCACAATGCTATTTCCTTCCATCTACACAATAATCCCTTTAATAATGATTATTGTGCTGTTCTACAAACAGGGGACAGAGGCTTGAAGAGTTTAAGCCATCAGTACAGGTGACATAACAAACCCATGACAGCCTGGGAATTAGAACCTAGGTTCATTTTCTTGAGTAAACTTAACCTTTTCCAAGCATTTTTCCAATGAAAGAATTTAAATCTCTTCCCGCTTCACAGATAAAAAAAAATTACACTTAATTGTTCATTTTATTTTCAAGATGTCTTTGGGGGGTGGAAATGCAGCTCGCTGAATTTTCTAGAAAAAGAAAAGTCATGTGTTTCCTTGCTTCTAATGAGTTGCTGCAGTTCAGAAGTTTCATTACATTCTGACAATTAAGTTACTAATAAACTGAGGAGCCACTAATTGTCTTATGCATCTAGCAAACTCAAGATCCAGCAACCTAGAACATCACTGGACCCAAATCACTCGACATTTTATAATCAACTTTGTGATTTGATTTGATTTGTGTAGTTTACACATTGTTCTTCCACTTGACATGAAGTCCTGATGGGGAACACACATGTCATTGGTCATATGCTCATTAATACCATGTTATACTGCTGCAGACTATGTCATCAGAACCAATGACAAGATAGTACTATGCTGGAAGCTACACAATGCCCGTGGACCCAATAACAAAAAATTTATGGTAATTGAAACCAAAGAATCTTAGGGAAAGCAGTTAATTTCTCAGAGAACCAAAGGGTCACTGTATTCAATTTATATTCGAGGCTCAGTACAATATTGAAAACACACACACACACACACACACACGAAAGTAAATGATCTTATCAGTTGTCCAGGATTTAACAATTTACTGACAGTATAAGGCAATTTACTGATTACAAAATGAATGCATTACCTGTGCATTGCTTCATATTTAGCTCATCAGATTGTTATACAGAAGTTAGCACTACAGCTGCATTGCTAAATATATTGCCATTACCCAATTTACTGCTCTGCTCAGTTTCAGCGAGAGTAAACCTTTCTGTTGTTGCTGATCCTAGGTTCCACTGGTGATGCTGAGGGCTCTCTGAAAGTCTGCTGTCTACTCAAACTGTTGCTGTAAGCACTGTCTACTAAGAACATCTAAATAAGAACAGATAGTACACCGAAGCTGGTGCTGCTCAAACATCTATGTGCAAAACACCTAAAAATAGTAAAATGCAGATTTGGAATCAGGATACATGGAGTGAAGACATTCTGAGCCTTTAGGAGTTTCCAGGTCATAAGCCTTATCATGTATATGCCGTACAATTAAGTATTGTTCTTTTGTGTGTGCTAAGTTCCATTCTTTAAAATAAGGAATTAATACACATTACCTGCACAAGAATGGGTTCCTTGTAAGATTTTATTTTCTAAAATGCATTTATCGTGTGTGTGTATGTGTGTGTGTGTGTGAATTGATGCTCAAATGGCATGGCACACTGGTGGAGTTCAGGTGACAAGCTGGGGGAGTCAGTTATCTCCTTCTACTCTGTGGGTTCTAGACTAAATTCAAGTCATCAGGCTGTGGTCCCCTGAACCGTCTCACTGGTCCCTCATTATAAGATTCATTCATGTATATAATGTGCTTTGATCATTGTCTACTTTCTTTCATCAAATCAGCACATTTTTATTACATTTCCCCACAACTTACAGAGCAGGAAAAAAAAAAGACTGAGTTAGATTATACTGAATACCCTTTTGAGGCCCTTGCTCCTCCTGACTTGTGGAGGCATGCCACCACAGTCTGAATTAAAACTTAGATGTTTATGATATTTAAGTCATGGCAATTTGTGTTGCAAAATAGAGGTGTCTCTCCATAAGAAGCCCAGACAAAGATTTTGTTTAGTTAACATGGTTTTGTCTACAAAGGGTTCTTAAACATTATGAGATGTGTTAACAATATTTTCTGAAGTTAAAATTTCCTCTGAAAGTTGTGCATTTTAGAAACGAATCAAAAATGTGGATAGATGGGAGCTGGGAATTGAGGAACATCTGATCACTCAGAAAAGAGATAGCTATCGACTGCCACTCTATGCCCTCACAGTCTTGACACTGATGTCTGTGTCCATCCCCATGTCTACTTACCTTTTATCCACATGATTCAGTACCCTGCCTGTATTCCCCAGAACTGGAGTCAATCTGATTTCCCTTTTCAAATTCTTTCCCATTTTCATACTTCCTCGTTATGTTATATAGCTCATGTCAAATATTTCACCCATTTTTCTTTCCTCATAGATGTTGTATGGGTTTTCCTTCTACTTGAGTTGTTCTGTCTCATGAAATATTGGTTACCAGAATCATTCTCTCAAGAGCTTTGATACATCATAAGAAGTTTTATACTTATTGTGTAAAGTCTACTTTTACCCAGGGCTCAAAAAATCTGTGTATGAAGAAGAAAGAATGCAAGAATCGGAAGATGGGGAATGCTATGAACAGCTGTCATCTAGACATAGCATGCCTGATGCATCCAAGAACTAGCAAGAGTGAACGTCCAGTACAGTCCGACCTGGAGTTCTCCATGCTTTACAAAGTCTGTAGTGTCTTCAGCATCAGGGTCTCTTTAACAAGGTGCACACAAGAGCTGCCCAAGGCAGGGCCCATTGTTGCGCCATCACAGGTAGAGCCAGGCACCCTAGCCTCCATTGAGGAGTTAAACTGCTAAGAATTTGGGGGATGGGGAAAGAGTCATATTCTTCAGTGTGTAGCTACAGGTAAGTTGTCCTTATTCAAGTAAGTAGCTTGACCATTTGTGGTCAAGCAAAGCAACTGTAACTTTCTTCAAAACAAACAAACAAAGAATAAAGAAGATGGAAGATTTGGAAGGAGGAAAAGGCTGAAAAAGAATAATGGGAGAGAATATGAGCAAAGTAATCTGTGAATGGGGGTGAGGTGTGTGTATGTATGTGTGTATAACTGTGAAGAATAAAGTTAAGCAAAAATAAATAATAATGAAGTATATGTGGGAGCATATATATGTGTGTCTATTTATATGTATGTGTGTGTATTTATATGTATATATATATATGTATATATATACACACACATATATACACACACAATATTAGACACCATTACAATAAACCATGGGATTATTATTTAAAGAGGTGAAAGATAGTTATATTTACAATGTTGCCCCAGATAAATGAGATACATTTTAGAGAACAGAAAACATATTAAATTAATCTCAAAGTTAGATTCTGACAGATTCACATATCTGCATCTGAGAAGCCCTTAGGCTCAAGAAAACTTTAATGGTTAGAGTGAGGAGAAATCCTACATAAACATCTTTATTGTATCTGAAATAACTCTTTCACTGTTTACACTCTAAGAATGGTCACGCAACTGTCTTCTATGCCACACTCGAAAGGGTAGAGAGGATCTTGGTAAAGTTTCAAAAGCATTTAGAAAAGAACATGATAAATCAATGCTTTCATATTTTTTGGAGCATCTTCCAGGTGCAATTCAGCATGTAGGCTAAAGTATGAAAGCTCTAGCAAAGTTAGAAAGTAATTATCAAGGGCTTTAGGATCTGCGATCAGATCGTTGGGCATGAGTCCCCAGAACCAGCTAGGAATGGCGCCTTCAGGAGCTGCACAATTCCTCTGGTATTCCCTTTCTCACCCATAGTTAAGACAATAATTAAACACCTAACACGTGCCTCGTTGCAAAGATGGAATGCATTAAAACATGTTAAATGCTCAGAATGCTGCCTGACACACACAGGCCTTCCATAAATTTTAACTATCATCAATGTTCATTGTATTATTCTCCAAGGGCTTTTAATCTAGTCAAGGAAGTGAGACAGGAATAGTAAAAATATAACCAACTCCACAAGCCTATGTGTACGTGACAAGTGGCAGATAAGTCACTCCGATATGGAGTGTTAGTTCTAAGGAGAATCATTTTGAGTTTAAAATAATGTTGCCAAGAATCCAGGCAAGGAATTTCTTATCAGGTCACAGGACTTTTAGAATAGTTATGTTATTTCGGTCATGGAAATCTTTTCAACAACTCGTTCAGAACAGCATTCTCCTCCCATCTGTACAAAATAGGCCATCCATGCGTTTCCTCTGATGGAGGCTAAGAGGGGGAAAGGAAGAAACAAAAGATGGCAAGCCTAGGCTTCAAATAAATCTTCTTAGGGACCTAGCTGATCACTAAAGATCATACACATTTCCAGCAAACTGCTGTGTTTAGCCAGGCCAAGAGGCCTCGTAGGCAAACAGTTCCATGGGTTAACATAGCAACCTAGTTTAACAAAAGGAATTTGAAGTCTATAAATGAGGGTGGCCTTGCCCTAGCAAGGTGAGTTTTTACACGGAGATAAGCATTGTTCTGAAATGTTTCACTCAAAGGTAGATAGATTAAACTTCTAAAAAATGTTTATCAATGTGCATTTCCAGGGGAGCATGTGCCATTTATCTTTGTATCCCAGGCATCTAATAAAACAGAGTAAGCCAAGAATGAATGACCCTCAGATGGATGGATGAACAGATATGAAGGAAAGGGGAAGCGGAGATAGGAAAGTCTTCTCAATAGAAAACAGGTTGCAATGTTTAATCAGGCTCCATTAAAACACCTGGTCATCCAGACAGTTCTAAACCCTGATTGTCTTATAAATTTGCCTTTTGTCACTTATGACAAATAATTTGAAATATTAGTTGTATTTTTAAAAGTCTGACTTTTACTTATGAAAATTGTAATAAAACAGAGGCAGGCTAGATGTTCAAAAATCATGCTTCGAATAAATGAGTATATAAGAGTTAAGAAGTTTCTTTCAGCCCAAGCCAAGTACCCAGTGAGCTGGGGAAAATACTCAATGCTATACTTTGCCTAACATACACCAAGAATAATTTCTGACTGATTGCTTATTTGTATCATTTAGTATAGACCTAGTAAGTGTGTACTGTGTTTCAATACTCAGTTAAATAATGGATATTGTTTTTTTTTTTTTTAAAAAAAAGTCACAGTACAGATTCTCTCACCCAGTTAAAAAGGAAGAAAAGATATGAGCAGAGGGGGTTACAAGGGACCCTGGGTAGAGGCTCTATGGCACACAGCCGTAGTAAACTGGCTGTCTCAGGGTACCAGGCACTGGTAGTGGTAAAGGAAGGGATGCTGATGGATAATAAGACTTCAGTGTATAAAGAGGAGTATAAAAGAAGCCCTATATCAGAATAAAACAATGTCCAGAAAATATCTGGTCACCAGGTTTGGCATATAGTAGTCATTTCCCAGACATCCAATAAATGAATAATTACACTCATGTTGTTTCATGGAAACCAGCTGACATTTATGAAAACTTGGTCCTCCAACCCTGAACCAAATATTTGGTATATAGAAATGTGTTCCCACAGTTATAAGAGGAGACAAAACATATCCATCTCCCAGAGCTGGCACAAGATATATCAGAACTGACTGTGTTTCCAGAATGTGCCATCACAAGCGTAATGCAAATCAAACAGCAGTTGTTGAAAATGCCAAATGTTAAACTTCTGTAGCCAATGTTCTAAGTGAATTCTCTGTATTGATGTTTTCTGTCTTGTAGACCACTGCTTCCTGGCTTCTGCTTACCAAGACCCATTCGACACTGCAAACATCGTGGACTAGATGGACTGGACTTTTATGTACAAAATACCTTTGCTTGCTGATCTTTTCTAGTCACATGACAGAGAAGTTCAGAGCTGCAAGTCACTTAAGGAGTCACACTTTCATTGTCTGTCATTCCTCTAAAGGAGACATTTCATGACAGAGATTAGCTAGACATGATATCCATTCTAGAGCTGCTTTTTAACAATAATCTTTGCTACTCAAGCCAACAGCTTACTCGTTTCCTTGTGATTGTTGTCTAGAGCTTCCCAAGTAGGTCATTTCTC
This sequence comes from Alexandromys fortis, assembly GCF_014885135.2. NCBI lineage: Eukaryota > Metazoa > Chordata > Mammalia > Rodentia > Cricetidae > Alexandromys > Alexandromys fortis. The sequence goes on from NW_026067949.1 coordinate 11,393,957, forward strand.
CAAACAACATTTTAGGACATTTCTATGTGCTAGGAACTGTACTATGTTTGATTGAATGATGTATAAAGCAGACCCCTGGAATTAATCTTTGATACAAGTACACAATGGATCCACATTGAATTTCTAGCAAGCAGAAGCCCCATTCTAATTAAAGGACTCTCCCAGAGGCCAGGGACAGGTAGTCTGATGTTTCCTCCCTTGCAACTGAATCCTCACCAGATTCAGGCAATTTGTGCCCAAGGACGTTTTTTGGTCTTATAAAGCTTTCCAAGAAATCTGGCATATCGGATATCTTTGCAAATAGCCATTTATTGACTAAAATTTAAGAACAAATATCAACCTAGGCATTTTCCTAATCTTATTTCTACAGACATTATTAGAAAACTTAAATACATTTTAAAAAGATCCGGTGGGCTGGCTCAGCAGTTGGAAATGCTTACTGCCAAGCCTGGTGACCTAAGTCAGACCTCTAGAAGCCACATGGTGGAAGGAGAGCACCAACTTGCTCAAGCTGGCCTCTGAACTCTGCCTGAACCATGACTATACCCACACAAATTAAATATACCAACAAATAGGCAAAGAAAATTGTAGATGAGAAACCGAACTTTCTAAGCAGAAATAAATAACTGGTTTCTCCGGAATAACACATAATGCCAAATATTCCTGCCTACTTCCAAAGTCAATACAATACTGGGTTCTTAAAAGATGTGTACTGTAACTGTTCCTAAAGATGTTTTGACAATAAAAAAAGCAATAAGTATGTAGTAGCAAACGCCAAAGAGCTTCAGAGACCACAAGAAACAGAGAAGGAGCCCTTGACTCTGACAAGTATTGTGAGAAATTAAGTTTTACAAAACATATTTAAAGTCCATATGGCCGTACACATGTATGTATGCAGATCAGTAGGTATTTAAGCAACATGTTTTAAAGATGAAGAAAATAACTGGAACGTGAACACTAATCTAATCTGTGGAATTTCAGAGGACAGCCACTGGGTGGTAGAATTCCTGCTGTTTCACTAAGAAAAAAACTTCTCTCCCTTCCTTGAATGGCAAGTCTTTTCTACTTACAAGACCACCGTACAGCTTTTAAGACCAAGATCCATCAAGAATCCATTCTCCAGAGCCCTATATGTAAGAATGACCCAAATTCCTTTTACCGAATAAGCTTCCCCTGGATTCACACAGAGAGCAATGGTCAAAAACTTCACTTTCTCCTCTCCCCTTCAGGGGCTGGCACTGACCCAGGACAAACCTACTGAAATGGGATTCTGTTCAGAGCCATGAAGCCCAGTTTCTGTGTTCCAGACACTAAAGTTGCCAAGCCCAATTCAACACCATCTCATCTCATTCCACCCACCACAGATGCCCTTCTGTGTGAAGATGCTAGAGTTGATAATCTTGGTCATGATGACAATGGTGATGATTTTGTTTGTAACTGATGAACTATAAATTATAAACCCCTTTACTATGACCAAATATTCATGATTTCCATGGAAGGAATTTGTTAATATTTTATCTTTCCTTGTCAATGAATTTATGTGCGAGTGGCCATTGCTATCACCTCAAGGTGTTCATGGACTTTGTATGGATTTTGTCAACAATCATTTATTGCATGCCCTTGTTGTGCGCTGGAGAGCACACTCCTAATGCTGTGTCACACTCAGACTTAGCACAATCACTGTCAACAGGAGCTTGACAAAGACGGGAGTTCCTAGTCATTGACTACAAAGTCTCTAGACTCTCACATGTGACACTGTGATTTGCAAATGTTCATCGAATGAACACATAACTTTATAAAGCTGGGAATTTCAGAAGAAGAAATGTGTCTACTTGAATCAAATGACAGGCCAAGGATAAGAAGAGCAGTTACTTCTGACTATAATTCTTTTTTCCCAGTCATCTTACAATAGTGCCTCTGGGGTTATGGCATATAAAGAAGAAAGAGATGCCTTATGACCCTAAAGAGCTTGACAAGGTATTCTGAGTTCTGCGTCCATCCTTGGGAAATGGAGACATCGTCCCTGTATGGCTTCTGAAGGCTTGAAGATGTCTCTGCTCATATAAAGTACTGCCACATAGTATTAATTTCTTGAAGCTGGGAATCTGTTTAATGTTCAGAAAGTCAGTTTAAGGTCAATGCTCATCTTTGTTATTCTTACTTCATAGACAGGCGGGGCTCTTAACTGAGACTCAGTTCCACAGCAAAACATTTGCCTTTTAGTTCAGTTAGGGAAACAGAAAGACTATGGGGAAATTGTATGGGCTGTCTATGAAATGATTTATAAAGATAAATCAAGGTATACAACTATATAGCTTGTGTCATGTAAGATAAATTAAGCATTAACACGAATTAAGATAATACACAAATAGAAGTTTATATCATGAAAGAGAATTTACTTATAAACATACTTTAACATATTAGCAATAATTATCTTTAATATTAGGCTTCTCTAGCACATTGTTCAGGATGAATTATCAACCCCACAGACTCTCCGGAGAATAGAATGGTAGTTAAAGACCACTTGAGCTCTATTTCACAAGCTGTTTCTCCTTAGATTGTCTCTCTTAATTAAGGAAAGGAGGCATTGCTTACAATGCCACTGTAAAGTCAGGCCAAGACAAGGTTCTTGGTTCACTGGTGCCAACACAATCAGACACTGAGGCCCCAGGGAGCCATTTCAGACATAATCTTTGGCTTGCCCAGCTAGATCTAGTCTACCTGAATACTTAATGTGTAAGAGAGAGGTATCTTCAGGATAGTCTACCCAAGAGAAAAAAGAAAAAGAAGGAGAGAAAAAAAAATGTTCGTGAAAGAAGAAAAACAGCTAGACTATAAAGAGTAGTAACAAAAACTCAATTATTTATATTAAGTACCAACAAAACACTAACAAAGATGGTTTTACTAAAGGCTGGCCAACGGAGAGTATTCAAATAGCACAAAAAAGTCAAGTAGAATTCGGGACCTAATAAAATGGACCTTTGTTAAACAAGCAAGGGAGGACTAGGAAAGATGGGATGGAGTGGAAGAAGTAAAAAAGCGGGTTAAAGGCTACAAACTTGCAGTTGTATAGGATAATAAGGTCTAATATCTTACACTGGAACTAAAGTTAACAATATCGTACCGTATTCTAATATTTTCCTAAAACAGAAGTTAGATGCTTTCACAGCACCAAGAGAAGTATGTGGTATACACCACAAGAATAATGTGCGAAAAGACATCAGAAAAAAATGATCATTAAACTCAAGAGCAAAGGGATTATAGGCATTGACAGTGTTTGCTCATAATTCTTCAAAAATTACCTTAGAAAGCATTTAGAAGGAAGAAATGGAGGATAGCAGAAAAATGTATAGAGCCACGAAACTATTAAAAAAAATAAAAATGAAAAGATGGGTACAGACAGAGGTAAGGGTTGGAATATAAATGAATGGAGGAATTAGACAGCACTAATTTGTCCTTTCTGATAACACAGTTCACAGTACGCACATACGAAACACTCCTACAAAGTCTGTTGAGATGACCGAGCTCCCAGGAAAAACAATCGTGTCAGGGAATACTAGTTGCATTCTTGGATATTTATCTTCATCCAATCAGCAGTACAGCTGTTATCATAACACTCTGATCAATAATTTTCTACCCAAACCACAAGGACAAAGACACACAGCAATCCTTTCTCATGTGCAGCAAGGGGAATGGGCGTTAATACGTACCTGTTTAGGCAGCAATAAAATACTCTTTTGTCAACGTAACCAGAAATGCAAAATGGGTGTCACTTTATCTTAAACATCAAAGCGCAGAAGCCCATACTGTTTGAAACTAAGAATGAAGAAACTGAAGCCGAATAACTGACCCATCTGCAGATTTCAAGGCAGTCAGAAGAACCAGGCCGGCAGCTCTTCAACAGATCCAATTACTCAAGTAATTTTCCAAGTCCCCTAAAAACACTTCCAGAATGATTTAGAAGATCATAAGTTACATGTCATTTGTTCATTCATGTATTCACCAGCTAGCTACTCAATTCTGTTTATATACATAATTTTGAATAAGAAACCCAGGGAGCTAGGAGAACACAGGAAATAAATGAAATATTAAGAAAGAAAGGAAGGAAGGAAGGAAGGAAGGAAGGAAGGAAGGAAGGAAGGAAGGAAGGAAGGAAGGAAGGAAGGAATAAAATAAGAATGAAAGAAAAAAGAGATCTTCATCTCTGCTTATAATTTAGCTGATAAATGACACTACCTCTTATGGCATGTACCAAGTGCAAACACTGCATGGAAGAGGAAGGTGAAAAAGGTACAACTACTTAAAGCAAAGGGGGCCAAAATATTAAAAAAAATTATGTAATCACTAGTACAAAATGATTTGGTGCCTACTAAGGGAAGGAGAATGATTTTGACCTAAGTGAAATTTGTAAAGCATTGTTTATTGGGGAAACAAACACATAATTTGAATTGCATTTAAAATGTGGTGGGTTTGATACTGGAGTAAGGCGAGACAAAATTGACTGTGGCTCGTGTTTTGGTGATTTGGATAGCTGGCCTTACTTAACAAAACTATGAGAACTGTATATGGGGGAATGCATTTCCCACCAAAGTTACCTTTCAACAGACCTTATAAACAATCATCTGAGTCTACCTTGTAAAGACATTTCCAAGAGCCCAATGAACAAAAGTGAAGCCAAGTTTAGGACACACTATTATAATACTTCATAATTGCCTTCATCTTCATTCAAATGTAACAACAACAAGAACCTTAGTCAATTAGTTAAAAAAAAATGCTGAGAACATTCGCAGTGGAAAAAGAAGAACTGAGAGTTCCAACATCACAATAGCAGTATCTCCTGGGGGGAAAAATGAGAGAGAGGGAGAGAGAGAGAGAGACAGAGAGAGAGACAGAGAGAGACAGACAGACAGAGAGACAGAGAGAGACAGGGAGAGAGAGAAAGAGAGAGATTCCTGTGCAGATTGAAGCATCCATGGCTCTATGAGCTACAGGACATGGGTGACTGGGGTGGTAGGACAGCCTTTCACACTGCACTTCCCAACACGCGTAAGTATTAAAGGATCCGTTACTACCCTGGATGTTCAGGTAGAAGTAGAATTAAGCAAAGAACATTTCCTGAATTTCAGAGTTTCCTGTGATTTTTAAATTAGAAGGACTGAAAATAATAATACAGAAATAATCTCAGGTATTTGGAAACTTTGAAAGAGTCTGAGAGTAAGGGGGTTGAAAAATCTCAGGGCCTGGCTATACAAGGACTAACTATGAGGCAGCATAGGAATTGGTTAAAAAACCTATGTTTCATAGTTATAGGTTAGAAATGCTTGTCTGTTCTGCTATCTGCTGTGAGACTTGACCCTGGATTGGTTACTTACTCAACTTCAACTTACAAACTATAAAATAATTGAGTACTTCCAACATAGTTAAGGTGATTATGAGAACTAGCAGAGAGTAGGATTTTTTGTAAGTAAGTTGATAGAACTAAAATATTCTTTTCATATTAAAACATTATTTCAATAGGCATAGTGCTAGTACCTGACCTGTAGAAAGACAGGCCCCATACACACACAAATACATCAAACCATTGCTACTGTCTGTTAAGAGAAATCTGATCAATTGTGGACCTCAAAGGCAAAGTGAAACATCTTTGGTCTACAGAACAAAGGGAAGCCCTGAGATCCTTCCACAATATATCTGCCAAATGACTACTTCCTCGAAGACAACTTCTTCATACAGCTGTCAATGACTGTCCCATATGTTGTGAATCAAATTACCTCCAGCCACCACCAGAGTATACAGCTGACAATCTACTCAGGTTATATTATGGATCCTTCTTCTTGGCTTCATCCTTGAGTCATCCACTTCCCCTGGCCACACAATTCTCTTATGTTTCTTACCTAATCTCCAGGTCTCCAAGTCATCAGAAGTGTTGAATTGCAATCACTTAACTCTTGTCACACTCCACTATCAAAATTATCCCTTTCTGTAATGAAGATTTCCAGCATCTGAGGCATCTATCCCTTCTTCTCATGTCTCTATAACCTTCCGAAATCCTACCACATGAACTCAGACTTCCTAACTGGATACCTCTCGCCCCATCTCAGCCATTTTCACCCTAAGTCATCTTCCATATAGTCTCTAAGAAGCTATGTGATAAGCAACCTAACATTCTTGGACCTCAGTTTCCCCACTTGAATTGTGCATATGAGACTTAGTATCACCTCAGGTCAGTTCATAACTTTTGTTCCATTGTAGCTACTGTCCCTTCCAACTAATTGGGTTAGCTCCATCTCTTGCATATCTCAGAGTTTCCATCATGGCAGTTTTGCTGCCATTTTCCTATCACTTTTTCAATCAAACACATAACTACAGCCTTGGATCTTAATTTGTAGTAAAGGACTCCTGCAAGCAAGCTTGATATCTGAAACACCTATCTTCTCTACTCTGGCCGTGGAGACCCTTCCTATATAGAAGCCATCTGCCCTAGATAGCCACTTCCCTTATTTCCCACCAGCTTTAAGGACTTCCTCCCACTCGTAAAGATCTGAGTAGTCTGCTAATCCTTTACCACTGGTCATATGTTTCCTTATGTGATGATCAGCTTCTCATGGATACTGAGTGCACGGGCTAGTGGATGAGTTACTGTACTTCATCCGGGGCCTAGGAAAAGACTTTGTCAAGCAATAATCTACAATGTAGATATAGCTGGTGTTTCTGTCACATATGTAAATCTGGAATCTTTCTAAGGTTAGGAATGTCCCAAGGAAAAGAATCCTTGACTCTTTTTTATGTACCACAGTTTCTGGCAAAGTTCAAAGATCATAACAGGAGATTCAAAGTACAGCCTTTGGATTCAAAGTCAAGTGACACATGTGGAGAATGTGATCCGATCAGGAACAGGGGAAACAGGAATCAGGAAGCAGTAGGGGTGTGAGGAGATGCGTGATAACTTAAAGACTAGTGGAGGTTCAAAAGGACATAAAGATTAGGAGAAAATACTTACACACATAAAGTGAAAACAAATCTTTAAAAAAAAAAATCCTACAAGCCAATCTTATTTGTCAGGCAGTGCTGGCACGTGCCTTTAGTCCCAGCACTCGGGAGGCAGAGACAGGCGGATCTCTGTGAGTTCGAGGCCAGCCTGGTCTACAAAGCAAATTCCAGGACATGTTCCAAAGCTACAGAGAAACCCTGTCTCAAAAAATAAAAGAAAAGATAAAAGTAAAACTGAGCATTCATCCAAGAGCAGGAAGGGAAGTGAGGAAGTCTCTAGCAACAGACTTGGTGGAAAACAAAGGAGGTGTTATAACAAGAGTGGGAGAGTGTGAGGGAGACAGGGATCGAAGGCCCGAGATTTAGGGGGCACAGCACACTGGCTTCTGATCCCTCGGAGCACATAAACAAGAAGTTAGGCAACCTTGTGTGCCCTGGGTTGCAGAGTCAGCCACGTGCTAAAGATTAACAGCCAGACCCAAAGGAGACTAAAGATCAGGCAGGGCCAGCAGCACACCAACCAAACACCTCATGGCAGCAGCCTGCCCTGCAGAATCTTGACTGCCGGAAGATCCCAGATCCCATCATCTAAAAGTCGAAACATCACCTTGGCAAGGCGAATATCCTCCTTGAGATAGCCACATGGCTAGCCAACACTCCTGATGTTTCCAGAGAAAAATGGTAATCTCACCTCACTGCCATTGAAGAGAAGCAGTGGGTACCGGAAGAGTTCTGGTTAAATTCTAACTTCTAAATTCCTAATCTGCGGGAAAACAGAAACTATGTCTAACCAAGGGTAGTGCCTGGTACTTAGCAGGTCCCCATAAAACGTTCATGAAAAGGCTCATATGAGCCTTGGGGGATGCAGGCATGGTGTCTCAGACAGAGGGAGACCTCTGTGTCTTCAGTCTCCTTGACTGAGATATTCCATAGGCATAGACACCTCAGATCTGCAGCCCCCAGCATGAGAGTCAAAAGCCTGACGCTCTGCCTTACAAACATGTATCTCCCACTGCACCTGCCCAACGTGCGGTAAAGCACATGAGCTCAGAAAGCAGCTGGCAAATCGATGCCTCATGCTTAGCATCTGCAGCTGAACTCTGCTTTGGGCTGAAGTAGGTAGTGCCGTCTTCTGACTGGGACAGACTAGACAACCTGGAATCAATTTTGAACTTGAATAATTGGAACCATTGTTTCTGGCACCCCGAGCAGAAGCTACCCCATCATGTGGCCGTGGTCCTAGGAGCAGTGGTTGTTCTTCTACCTAGACAGCCTGCACCTAGACCTGGGTACCTGTGCGCCCCCTTCCCTCTCTCTGATAAAGATAGTGAGATGATAAACTTGTTGGAATACACTGCATAAAGACAGACTGACAGGCACGGACTGAGCAAGAGTCTCACAGAAGCTTTGAAATCAAAACTTGCCGGCTACTGCTTTACACTACTTTCTCTTTGCTTTCTGCTTTTAAATTATACACTGCAACATCACTGAGGAGAAAGCTTTAAGAAAACTTTCATTTCCTATGGTACCTCTCACCAGTCTTTCTTTGCCTAATAAATAAATACACAAATAAATAAATTTAAATAAATAAGAACCCCCCCCCGGAAACGTTTCTTTCTTCTCATGGTCATTAATAATGACAGCTTGAACTGTAAAGATTTGCCTCTACTGAAGGTAATGGGGTAATGTTTATTTCCATTAGATCGGGCCTATAAAACCCTCTTTTCATAATGGTGAGTCTACAATTTCCAAACAGCAAAGCTTGACACGTTGATCCCTGACAGGCGACACTTGCTAGTGGGGTGTTTTAAAAATCTATATGAAGGAAGCCATTAATACGAAAAAGGCCGAGTGGTCTCCCCACAAATGGTTTGTTTTAGCCATTGCTCTTCCTCCTGGGTGGACGAGGCAAAGCAGACAGCTTATTGGCTTAGTTTGTTAGGCCAGGTTAAAAGGATGCAGCTTGGAAAGGCTCTTAAGGGAGATTACCCTTGGGCTAAAAATAGCAAGCACTAGAGAATTATCTTAAATATGACCAAACTTGCTCTGTACAGTGAATACAGATAACTGTAATATATTTCCATTTTTGGTCATTGCAGAGCTTTTCCCCTTGGTTTGCCTTGCTGTAGCTGACTATTTAATTCATTTCTGATTCTATTTGTCACATTTGCGCTCAGAGATATCGCCCAGGGGTGTTTAACTCAGGAGCCCTTCTTATTTAGCTGGGCTGCTTTTGTTAACATCTAATGAGCTGTTGGATTGCCAAGCACAGTCACAGAGCAGACAGGGCTGCTTAGAAGGTAAATTCATTAAAACATGTCATTAAAAACCTACTATGTGGGGCTGGAGCTGGAGCTCAGTCTGTAGAGATCTTGCTTAGTATGCACAAAACTTAGGGTTTATCCTCGGCACAGTGGGATAACATTTGTCTGTAATCCCAGTGTTTGGGAGATAGAGGCAAGATCACGAATTCAAGGGCATCCTTGGCTATACAACGAATCAAAGCTTATATGATACCCTGTCTCAAAAAAAAAATATTTTAACAATGACATACCCCCTTGCTCGTCTACTTTCTGGAAATGTAATTTATAGACAAACGAAAGTTTTGTTACTTCTGATTGGTTAACATCTCAGGAGTAAATCTATGACGTGTCAGCAAACAATTTTCCTCTCATTCCTTGTCAACAGACATTTTCAGTCTCTCTTGGTCTCCTTGATGCTCATTTCTGCTTCTGCTGCAGGAGTCATCCTCTGTCTTTCAACTCAGGATTGTCCTCAGTAGATAAGCAATGCCCACAGGGAGTCCCTGTACTTTATATCTCATGTACATAGTACATTGCAGTAGAATGAGTATAGAGCTTGCAAAGAGCCATCTGCTCCTTAGATGGGCAATAGCTCCATGCATTGATGAATGAGGAGGATCAGATCTGCCCTAGGATACCAATATAGGAACAGCCTGCATTGCCACATGTAAGTCACCCTGACGTCCAAAAACTTGGAGACAGGATGACTAAAGAAGGTTCACCCCAACCCTGACAAAAAAAATTATTTGCAAAATACTGAAGTTTGCAACTGTTCAGAAAGTCAAAGTGACCTGGAGATAGGAATACAGTGCTGGGAATGGTATATTGGAGACTGGTATATAGTGTATTTTTATGAACTGGATGAGAATGACATATAAACTAGTTTTTTTACATATAAACTTAGGTACTCAGATGATCTGGAACCCGAGAAAACTACCAGATCCTTAGTATTTGACTGAATGTGGAAAATTCCCTCATCTTGGTCTTGTACTATAACAGGCATGTGCTGTGCACTGTGCACACACACAGCCTAACATAGTTGCCTATGTCCTCTTCAGCGCTGAAGTTTCCCTCATATCTTAATCTGAACAGAAAATCTGCTCAATGAGTTGGAAGGTAGGTTCACAGTCCTGCTGGCAGGCATACAACACGCCGCTGTCACTGTTGGCTCTGTTTATAAACCATCTCTTGGAGAACATGTTCTCAGATCTTTGACATGTCTTATTTTTAGCCCGATTGGTCAGGATGGCTGGGAAGGTCATTTTATTCTCTCTCTGTCTGAACTCAGTAGAAGCACTGTAAAGCCATCTGCTAAGAAGCCCTGGAGGCAGTCCCAACATGCATGGCACTGTCCTCGGCACTGAGGGGTGAAGAGGCAAACATGGAGTCAGCTTTCTTTCGTGTGATCCACGATATATTGACAGATGGAACCCCAGAGCTAGGCAGCTGCATCATAACCCAAAAACTTTATGGAAAGAGGAAAAAACACTGCTTTGCCTATGTGGCAACAGTTCACTCTGTGCCAAAGAGGGCCACAGATACCTTCCTAAATTTGGCAGATTAAGAGTTTATCCTGTGCCTGGAAAAAGCCTCCAGCTAAACAGACACCAAACAACCCATCTTTAAAATAGCACATTGTTACAGGACTGTTTATGGAAATGGTGTCCACAGTGAATTTCTCTGGGGCCCTCCCTCCTTAAGATTTACTTCCAATGACCCTCAGAGGAGGGCTGATTTGATTTCTGGTGGCCTGCAAACCACACACCTTCTTCCAGCCCCTGCTTTAGCATTTCATTTGCATCGAAACTGCCCTTGCCACTGAGTGGCCCCACAGAGAACAGAGCAAGAGCAGGGCAGCCTGCCTCACACACAGCCTGGAATCAGCTTTTATGCCACTAGACAAAAAAAGGTCAGGTGGAAAGGGCTGGTGCTGGCACAATTAATCTGGCCACTCGGGGACCATCTTCTAGCTTACGAATAGCTTGCAGGTGAGTGATGGACAGGGTCGTGGCTGCCTGACGGCATTAGGGGCCATTATGACAGCCATAAAGAGAAGGGGAAAAATTGGACAAGGGAAAGATTGTTCCTGAAAGGGACATCAAGGAAGACACAAATGCCGCTCTACAAAGAATAAGTTCGAGAAGGGGCGGGGGGGGGGGGCAGGACCACTTACAGTGGTGGCAAAGACAGCACACTTTGATATTGCCAAAGTTTGAATATTAATGAGGGATCATGGCCCAGCTATGTCTCAGGGTCCACACAGGGGAAACTCAGGCTATTCGCTTTTAGGTACAAGGTGTGGGAACTAGTCAGGAAACCTAGGTGACGATGGAGCTGGAGGAATCCCTGTGTTTCTAAGGGCAAATTAGATTTAAGGAACTTTGTCTTCTACACCAACTGGAATCCCAGTCAAGGATTTTAATAGTTGCTTTGCAAGCCTTAAGTCTGCGGATTTACTTAAAAGAGTCTCCAGACAAAATGGAGAGAATAAAAAAGGGAGGAATTACTGATGGTGCAGATATTTTAACTGAGCATACTCGAGATGGAACCATGTGGGTGAACTGCATACCTGGGATGAATGCGAGTTACTAGGGTTTGTATAAAGATGGGTGCAATGAAAGGGGTACATGGGCAATTTCATTCTAGTCAGGAATAACAGAGCAGTAAATAGACTGTGTTGTATTTGAATTTGACAAAGACAAGCTTCTCTGCATCGAAAGAATTTTATGGTTAATAAGTAAAATAACCAGAGGTGTCATCATCACTAAAAATCTAACTAAATAGATGTGTTTGTTAAGTGGAGGAGTACCTCAATAAATTATTGTCAACAATAATAAAAATAATATTGTAAAATCTCAAAGAGCATTCTCTCATTCACTATGTTCTGCTGCATGGAAAAGAATAATCTAAAACCCAATATGTCCCTCTCTGATGAACCCAATGTATGTGATGAACTGGATGTGTGTAAGGAACAAACTTCTATTTACATTAATTTACTTACTTGGAGGTTGGCATACATGTCCCTGCACATTGTGTAGAAGTTTTCAAAAATCATTTACATATTTCATCCATGTTAAAATGTATGAGGCCTGATTTTAAAAGCATTATTTGCTCTTGGAAAAAATGATGGTTGGGAATGAATAGGGCACATAGAGCTTGTCCACCTTGGTAATAAATGGCCCCAGATAGTTTTGTTCTAGATGTTGAGTTCTGTTAATTTTAGTCCCATCATTTGGCCAGCTTGAAAATTCCCCTATGATGTCCTTGCCCCTACCATCTCATGAGTTTTTAAAATCCTTGCTATTCCTGCATCTTATGCTCTCAGAAGAAGTAACTAAGACTCATTTAGACTGCACATCCAACCAAAGGAAGCAAGTGTGAAGTGAGGGCCAGGGAAGCTTATCTGGGAAGAAAACGTGTTAAATACGAGAAAATTTATCTGAATCTAGCTTGGCTTCTCAAAGACAACTTTACAAAATGGTGTGTTTCTCAGTTCTGCTTCAGACAATTAGTCACGTTAAGTTAATAATGGCCAGAGAAATGAGGTCTTCTAGTGCAAATTATAAAGGAGGCCACTGTGATTGAGTTAGACATGCATCTTCAATTTGAAAGACAACCTCTCCCACTGCCATAGACTTTGTAGCTGGGAATCACAATGAGTCAGACACTACAGGTAAAGTATAAGGTTCCTATTTTGTTCTCCTACTCCCTAAAGCAGCAAGGAGGTCACACTCACAGCCCCTGTACAGGGTATCATCGCTTCTGCTCAGAGAAGAAACCCAATTGCCATTCAAAGACAAATTAAACAGAGCGGGGCATGTGCTATGTGGAGTCACAGGCTCAGTTATCTGCCGAGACCAGGCAACATTTAATCACCTCCAAATGCATCTAAACAGAGAAAATTCTCCAGCTCAGGGTGGACAGAATGTCTTTGTCAAAACTGTCAGTTTGAACAAATATGGCAAAGGAGTCTAGGCTAGATCTGTCCCAGGAGAAATTGCCACAAATTCCTCTAGGACGGGGGCAGCCACATAGCTGAGGACTGAAGGTGATAGGATTAAAGGAGCTAGAGAGTAGCACGGTGACCTAATGTACCTCTCAAATCTGCAGCACACAGAGCCCCAGAACTGGGAATCAGCAGGAGAAAGAAGCCACTTCTCTTGTGGAGAATCACTGTGTTCCAATTCATGGGCATTTGCCAGTCTCTTCTCCAACATGAATAAGAAGTGTGGCTACCCATGGGGCAGCACTGCCAAAAGAAGAGGGAGGAGGAGGAGGAGGAGGAGGAGGAGGAGGAGGAGGAGGAGGAGGAGGAGGAGAAGAAGAAGAAGAAGAAGAAGAAGAAGAAGAAGAAGAAGAAGAAGAAGTCAAGTAGAGACATACAGCTCAGAGGAGAGCAAGGTGTCCCTGCTAAGCAATGGCTGGCAAGACACTAGAGGATCCTGACATGAGAACCTTTCTGGACAGAATCTGGGCTGGCTAGGTTCCTTGGACACCCAGGAGAACTATGTCTGGAATACAGAGGCTCTGAGCTCATATTTGAGCAGATGAGATGACACCCAGGGAAGCTAATATCTTTAGGCCAAGAGTCCATGCAAAACTCAAGGGCAATCCTATAATAGAAGGGTTTTTTTTTTTTCCACTAGGAAAGAGCTGTTCAACTAGAGAGACAGACTTCTCACAGGGGACATGGGAGAAGAGATTTAAGCCAGAGCACTATAGAAATCTGAATGGGATCCCGTTGAGTTAGGTTGTTAGCTAGAGCGGAGCAGAGGGATACAGGCAATTCTTTCTGTAGTGCCTCTCCAAAAGGGACAAGACAGTCCCTGGGTTGTGCTACCAAAGGAAGAAATGGGATACCAGCTTAGACATGGGGTAAAACAGTTTTTTCAGAGAGAGCAACATCACACATACAGGGTGTTAGTTACCAGCCAAAAGCATGTTAGCCCTTCCAATTGGAATGAAATATCATTCTCAGAGAGAAAGGTCACCAAGCCTAAAATGGGACAAAATGGTACTGGTCCATGGAAACCCCAATACACACTGGCAGAGACACCGCATTTCTGATATATTAGATGTGCACGCTGGTGTAAGGGCCCTCTGGGGACCAAGGGGCTGTCTTCCTTGAGGTTCACTTCCTCTCGATTTCCCTCAGCAATTCCAATGGGCAAATTCTCATTTGATTCTTTGAATTTCCTATAGCTTGTCTAAAATATCTTAATTTCAAACATTCTGAGTCTCTGCCTCAAAAATCTTAGATCCTCTCTCTGGGTTACTAGTTGAAAAGAGAAAGGTCCTGTAGCTGGGGAAAGGGATCTCCAGACATGCAAGCAACAAACAAACAAACAAAAGTCCATTTCAAAGTGGAGGTATTTTTGAAAGAAAGGGCAGAATTTGTCTTTTTGATGAGCAAAATAATTAGGTTAAAAAATATCCTTGTTGTTCCCTCTAGTGCAGAGAGCTTACCTCCCTCAGTATTAGAGGCCTGTTGTCATCACTAACCATGAGTTTCGTGGAGGCAGAGAACGTGTCTCCTCTAAGCCATTGTATCCCTAGAAATTGGCAAAAAAACTAAACACGCTACTGTATGACAATAATTACAATCACTGAAAAAAAAAGTTGAACTTTTAAACCCCAAAGAACTGCAAAAACGAGACCAAGAGCTTTGACCAGCAAATCATTTCTCATGAGAGAGGAGGCAGCCATCCATCTCCCAGGGGACACGGGATGAAGAGAGCAGGGTTAGTCATAAGCCTCAGTGATATCTGCATAGTGTGTGATTTAAGGCAATACAGTGTCCCGAGGTCTTAGAGTTAGCAACTTAACCGGCTAAGTCAAAATGATTGCAGGCATGGGCTGCAATGCTTTCTTGTCTTCAGGCCATTTGAAGAAGGATGGGGAGAGTTGAACACATCTAAGAATTTCTCAAAAGCAGAAAAAGACTTGCACTGGCCTCTCCTTGTGCCTCTGGTGCAGAAATTTCAGCCACTGTGGAAACCGGTCTCTGAGTTGCTCCCTAGCTTCCGGCAAGCTCATTTCATTTGTCTTTTCTCCTCTCCTTCCCCAAGCTGCAAATTTGGTACAAACCTTTCCTTCCTGCCCTCCCCTCCCCCCCTGTCTCTGTGTATATGTGTGTGTGTGTACATTTTCTGACTCAGAAAAGTTTGAACAAAGTATCTTCCTGTCTCTCTATCTTACTGCTCGAATAATGAATTAAGAGTTAACCAGGGTGGAAAGGCAGGAGAAAGCCTGACAGAACATAGAGTTGGAGGGTTTTGTAACAGTTAGCACTGATTTTCACCACAGGGATAGATTTAAAAACAAAAACAGAAAACTTCTTATCAAACGAAGAAAAAAAATCACTCAGACATGCAAGACCCTCCAGGGTCTGGATAGAATAATATCACTAGATCACTAGATGACAGAGAAAACACATCCAATTAACCAATTAGCATTCATTCAAGGAAAAGAGAGCTTCTTAGGAGAGAGGGAAGGCAAACAAGGAGGGTAGCAGCTACTAAGTCAGCTTTACAATAGCTACCTAACGGAAGCGCCAACCACCTCTCCACCTTCTTTTCCTTTCGTCCTTTTTTTTTGTAATTTTAATTTTTTTGTGACCCTCTCGACAATTCTGGGGGAAAAAATGTTAGTTCAACATTATCGCAAGCCAGAATAAGACTCTATTTATGTGACAAGTTGACAACATACAATTTCATGCTTGTTGAACTGATGGGTGTTATATATTCACTGCGACTATTATGAAGCCTCACCATTATAAATATGAAACAGTATACACTTATTCAAAATAACTCCAGCAGTGGCAATTTATAGCTCGGTTGTTTGTGCTCTTATGAAGTCCAAATGCCACCTTAAGAAGCTGCAGCTCGCAGAAACAGATGTGCAGTGTGACTGTGACCAAAATGGATTGGCGATGACCTGTGTGGAAGTGGGCTGCTATGCTTCGGTCTGTATAACAGCTGACACTCGCTTGTATTTAGATATGTGAGTGTTGGGAACACTGTGTCCTTAAAGCTCTCTTTAAACACAGTCCAAGACACTTGTCTGCCGGACTAATTATTTTACCACCCTTCCGTGGCAAGGAGCCGAGTGCCCTCCCCCCATACCCCCCACCTCCTCTTTATAAAATAAAAGAATGTGAGTGTATAGCACCCATATCCACCAGCACCGTGTTCCATCCTGTTTCATAAAGTTACCTCAAGGACTTTAAACCCTGGTCATGTCAGGTGAATGTTGGCAAGATTTCCGGAATGCCTGCATAACAGGATTGTACTACTTTCTTGATCAGGTGCCTGGGAACAGGGCAAGGCCACACACCATCAACTCATGAGCTGTCACAGCAACTGGTTTTGGGTCAGGTGGATTTTTTTTTCTTCTTTTCTCCCTCCCCCCCCCTTTCTTTCCCCTCATCCCTTGCTTGCTTCCTCTTAGGGAGCTTCAACCAGCTTGCAAGTGTTCACTTCCACAAGGACAAATTTGGAATCATGAAGAACAACACAGTTTATCCTAATGTGGAGGGAAATGAAGGAACCAGGCACCTTGCTAAAGCTAGATATCAGAAAATTTGCATAAGTAGTTTCCCAACAACAACAGAGGTGCTATTTGGAACAAAATAAATTAGACGAACCTTGGCCAACTTTGTGGCGGCTTCCCTGCCTGCACACTCCCTGAGTACATTTAGCTCTTCCCCTCTCAGAATGTCAGATTGGTAACTCTCAGCAGCTACATCTAAATAGGTAACTGTTTGTAGACGTTGAAGTCACCCTCATCCTTGATGAGGGGGGAAACAAATTCAAAATATTTGAACTGTGAATTGAGTCCTTGTGCCTCTTGCCTGTCAGTTTGCTTGATTTTAAATACCGTCTATCTCTTAGCATGAGTTCTATGGGGGATTCAGACACTGGAATCCTAGGTCTCTCTTGAGCCATGTTTCTTTAAAGTAAGATATTTTAGAATCATCTTTAATATAAATTTTCATTACATATAATCCATTGCCTTTGGTGTTGAGTTATATAAGGACATTTTCATATAAAAATACTTTATATTGTTTTAGAATTTAAAGCCATCCTGACAAAATTTACCATCCAAAATCTGCATCTCTTCCGACTTTTCCTGCGGGGCCACAGTGAAGGTTCTGTCGGCCCATCTAGTAAATCCAATGTGAGAGATAACGTAATCACGCACATTCATTTCTCAGGGACCTTGGCGGCTCTTATCTGCTGGCTTTTATGATCTCTCGTCAACAGCCAGGAATAGCCATTTGCAGCCTGTTTGTAAAGCCATCTTAGTCCAAGGCTCGCATTTTCCTCTTTTATCACAAGGTGCTTGCTATTCTGCAGCTAAGTCCCAGTCACCACAGCAAAATGTGCTCTGAGCTCCAGTTTAGAATAATGTAAGTATTCTCTGGGAGCGTGGAACATATCAGACATGGAACAGAGGGCAATTATCATTTCAATGAACTACTTTTTAATAGAAGATGCTTTGTGTGCTTTGCTTAGATTTATTGATATGCTGCCCACTGTATATGGTAGCCTGAAGCTATTTAGTTCTCGCTCATCAGCATCTCAAGCAAGCATCTCCACCATTCACACAACAGAGGTTTTTCTAAAGCCTCTGTTCAACTGGATTTTACTATTAGCTCACCTAGAACATTAAACACCAGACGCTAGTTGTGTGTGTTAAATTACAATTGTTTCTTATTAAGTGTTCCTGGCTACCCATTTTTATTAAGTTACTTTATTAAATCCTTAATAACACAGATAGAATAGTTAGTTAATTTGTGTGTTGAGCCATGGATGTTAATTTGTAAACATAATAACATACTGCAATCATTTGCATAATAGCATTTTAATCTTTTTAGTAAAAGCTGTAATTCCCTACAAAGTACACTGCAGTAGAAACTAAAGCGACTACTGGTAATAATACAAAAGGCCTTAAAATTCTGATCCTATTATGGTGTTGGAATATACCCAAACTGCTTGCATAATCTCTGAAATGTTACTGTTCTCTGATTTAGGTGTCTGTGTCAAGAATAACAATGAAGCGTAACTGGTACTGTAGACAATTTCCTACATGTAATTTAGTATTCACCAAGCACCAGCACTTTGCAAATAGCCCTGAGGTTTTTCCGCAAAGTTCAGAGCACCGGCTATACACATTGAAGAGGAACCCTACAGAACTCACTCCTAAGGCTGAGCAGAGGAGAGAAAACAGTGCGTATTTGGCATCAGGAAAGCCCTTGGTTACCAAAGATTTGGTCACTGAGTTATCTCTCTCATCCCTGCCGACCAACCTGGATGCGCTGTTGCCTCTTTAAACAGCTTCCTGCGAAGAGGAGTTGAGAAAGAATAAGAAGTGGGGAAGATGCTTACAGACGATATTTCCAAGGGAAAAGTTCTACAGAGCTCTGGTTGTAGAAGCGATAACCCCAGTCACAAGACTAAAGGGAGAGGGAAAGAGAAAGCTGTGTGTAAAAGCCAGGCCGAGATATTTTCCCCAAGATCTGGTAATTCATTAATCCATCTGGTTGTGAACCTTGAATGGGTAATTTGCCGTAGGAATGGAGAAGGGCAGGTACACACACTGTTATCTTTAGGACCTGAAACCGTGTGACTACTCTGACATTTTGGGAAAAAGAAGGCGTCGAAGTATCACCTATGGTCATTTGGGGACAACTGGTTTCAAGGATAAGAAGTAGCTTTTGCTTTGAGATATTGTGCCCTTGTCAAGCGTAAGCCCTGCACAGCATCTCACTGTGGCGGTCTTTCAGCTTCCCCTTGCACTCACCCTGCCTCCTTACAAATCAGCATCTTTGACAGCAAAATGAGGTCTCCAGTTTTGCCTTCCACCTGAATCTCCCAGGGCGCAATCTTAAAAGGAGGCTTGAGAGGATAAGGAAGAAGATAAAACTGGGCCTTCCAGAATTGTTTCATTTCACCGGCAATTCATTTTATTAAACCCACAATAAAAGTTTTCATTGCTAAAAGAATAGGCGCATAATTATAGGGACAAATTAACCTTGTTAAAAATGTGAAGTCTGAAACAAGGAACCATGCAGGAACAATTTGGCTCTTGGCTTAACAATGTGATAATGTTCATCGTTGTATCTGCTTTGTGGGTTCCTCTCACACCGAGGTGAGCCATCTGCTGGGCTGAACTTCTATGACAGCACACATGGCTAGATGTCCATGGACAAACACACACAGCATATGTATGAGGTTACCACAAAGCACCCAGGTGCTGTACATAAGGACTGTTTGCCCAATGCAGAACCCAGAGGAGTGTTTGCTTTAACCTGGATGGATAGCTTTGAAGTAACACAGAGAGTCAACTGATTCAACTTCAGTATTTTCTTCCTGTTAATCTGGGTCTCCACTTTCCTTCCTTCCTTCCTTCCTTCCTTCCTTCCTTCCTTCCTTCCTTCCTTCCTTCCT